>NC_031770.1:27961452-28092610 GCF_001522545.3 Parus major
CCCCTCTCCCCTCCCCTCCTTTCCCTGTAGCTGTGTAAAGCAGCAACCCTGTGGCACAGGGTTCCCCAGTGCAATCCCACACTCAGTGCAAATCTGCCTCTGGTTGTTTGCTTTGAACATGCCACCTGCTACTTCTGTTTGATGTCCCTGAAGTTCTTGTCTGAGAAGCAACAGAATACAATCACACTCTAATTTGTATTGAGATCACTTTGAGTCACCGATGTCCAGGTGCCTGCTTCTTTTTAATTTAATGGTGAGAGCTCCCAAGTGCCTCAAGGGCACAGATCAGGCCCTTGAAACAGAAAATGTTTCTTCACTTTTCCAATCATTACTGGTGTGATGCACTGCAAAAGTCTGCCAATTATTACCATAATGGATGAGACTGCAGAAACAGGAAAGAAATACCATCCTTGCCTTGGCATATATAAACCATCTCTATGCCCTCCATGCATCACTGCCTGCAGACACCTGTGAGCACACAGCCTCATTCATGCTCATCCTCTGCACAGGTTCTCCTGCCCATGCTCCAGATGCACATCCACCAGCATCCATCTTTCCAGAACCACACTTGCATGCATGCATGCCCCTTTATCTTTACTCCTCCAATATGTCCTTCTGATTAAAATATAACTAATATGCCATAAATACAAACCCCACAGGTATATAAATGCCACTGTAAATGCACTGTGTCTATGCTGTATCTGTACATACCCCATTCAATCCTAACTTGATACACACCTTTGAATGCATTCTTCCACCTCACATCTTGCCACAACATACTGTGCACCTTCATGAAGAGCAAGGGAAAGCCCAAAGTTGCTTGAATGAGATGGTCTGCCCATCTAGAAATTCTGCTTCTCAGTTTTTCCTGTGCCAAGCCATGTTTCAGGGGCCTCCATTGAACCTGGGGTGAGAACCCTGGCCGCAGCAGCACCGCCAGTTTTTCCCATTTTACTAGTCAATCCCATAGGTAGGCAGATGGGTCAACACTCAGCATGCAGCTGGAAACAGGGTGGTGGGTGGGTTTTCCAAGCACTACTGTGCTTTGCAGCACAGAGGTGGTGAGTGTGCCACAGATGGGCTTCACATCCCTGTCAAAGATGACCCAGGTGAGCACAGGGCACCCTGCTCATGGGTGGCTGTCAGAGGACAGAGATTTCTGCACAAATAAAACACAGTGAGACAGAAATATATATATGTATATGTATATGTATATGTATATGTATATGTATATGTATATGTATATGTATATGTATATCACAGGTGTGCATGCATGTACATACATATATGTCAGAAAATGATGTTTGGACAACACAAAGACAATTCTGTGTGCTGGCTGCAAAGGGACTCACTGAGGCTCAGGGTATACATGTAACAATACATTTTGCCACTGCTGTGATCTTGGTTCCTCTCTGTTATTTTTTTAATTAATTTACTTTAACTGGAGAACAGTATTAGCTTAAAAGGTCCTCCTTAAATTGTAGAGAAGCCATAGCCAAACTCTTCAAACAGTCTTCAAACAGCTTGTCCCCATTCACCCTCCTGCAGATGGTTAACACAACTGAACTGCACTTTGGCACAAAAGCCCTGCTCTCTTCACAGGGTGTTTTCTGCTCTGAAGGGAAACACCTGCACGTCTCCAAGCAAGATGGCTCAGAGCAGAAAAAGGGCGCAGATTTGAAGTTACAGGCCCCCCTGCTGAGCCAGGACCCAAACCTGGTGGGAAGCCAGTAGCTCCAGCAAAGCAGAGGTCCTGAGGGACCCACGCCAAGCTGACCGCGCACACAGTGCTTTGTTTATACCTCAGCCAGCATCCCTGCCCACTCTGATGGATCCCAGAGGCAGCAACAAGGGGGAGTGGCTACAGCAAAGACCATAGCTCAAAGACCACAGCTCAGCTCTCATTTTCCTGGTTTCTACTGGTATCTCCTGCAGTGGGCTTTGGGAAACGGTTCCCACATGCCAGGGTCTGGCATCCCAAGGAGGCCAACATCCTGACTCTCATCTGTCAGTAACATTGGTAACTACAGCTGAAAAGTACCCTGTAAGATCTTCATGAGCTTCAGAGTTGCTACCATATGGCAGTTTATCACCACATTTCACCACATTTCACAATCTGCCCTGTTTTGTTGTTAACCCAGAGGCCCACCTTTAGGGAGAGATGATGGCTGGGCACAATTGAATTAAATCCAAACATGTGCTGGAGGCCCAGACAACAGCCCCGGGGCAGCAGCAGCAGCTCTACCCCCAGCTCACTGTGGTCAATGGGCTGGCTGTGCAATGCCAAGCTGTATGCCAGCTTCCTGCCCTTCACCAGCTATTCCCTGGCTTCAGAGCGCTTGGTGTCCATACCTCTGGCCTAGCAGATACAAGGTCAATGCATCCCCTCTCTCTGCATACACAAAACAGACTTACAACAAGCTTGACCTGGCAGAGGCCTACAGATGATCAGGGTTTGTGGAGTCATAGCCACCACTATGGTTTTGAACAGCATCTGGGGCTCCAAGGGTGGGTGCACTGAGGGATCAGGCTGTACTGGAAGAAACAACTCAGAGAAAAGCATTCTGTAAATGAGGTACAAGAGCAAGGGCTCGGGGGAGCCAGCAAGTCACCCTACAACCCTTGCAAAATTGGTCAAGGCCAGTAACAAACTGCAGGTGGCAGAAAGGGGAGGATTTCAAGATAAGAGAGAAGGCAAGAAGCCTAGAGGAGATCAGAGCTTGGAGGGAAGAATGGAAAAGGTGTCCTGGTAAGGAATCTAAGTAGGACTTCTAAGGGAATTTATGCTAATATCTCTCAGGAGGCTTTGAAAAAGGGGACATAGGTAATAGCTTTGTGAGATGCTGGTGAAGACACAGAGTTAGGATTGTGGGAGAGACAGGAATTAGCTCAAGTGGATAGCAAGGGGTGGGAATGCACATTACAAGTACCCAAGATGGAGTATTTAGAGCAAAAAAAAGAGGAAGGGGTGAACTATAGCTAAATTATGAAGAAGGGAAGATAAATGCTCTCACCATAAACAAAACAGCTGTGGAGAATCTCAGGACAGATATGCAGGACTTCCTGAAGTTGAAATTTCAAGTCAAAGACCACTGGGGTAGTTACCCACATTCTGTTTTGGGGGGACTGGAAACCTCTAGTCAGGCTATATTTGACTTGCCCAAGCAATAGGCAAGTTACTCAAAAGCCAAAGCACCATCCTGGTAAGGGAAGCACCAGTGGGGGACAATACAGCATACCAGTACAGCATAGCTCAAATGGAGCACATACAAAGAACCTGGCATTCATTCTGGAAAAGATCCTCATTTTCAAAACCATTCACTTGCAGATGCTGCCTCCTTGCATTGTGGAGTGCTTGGGGGACTGGATGCACAGTATCATAGCTCACTCTACTCCATCCCCTCCATACCACTGCCCACAAACACCTAGAAGATGGCAAACACATGAGACCCACCAGAGGTGTAAATATAGCTGCTGTTACACTTTATTTCCTTGTGGGGTTTTTAATTTCTTTTTTTTTTATTATTTTATTTTTTCTTCTGATTGAAAAGAAAAGACAGAGAAAAGTTACAAAAGTAGTAAAAGGCAACGATATTGGCAGGACATCCCTCTTCCCTGCTCCCACCCTCCGGGGCAAGCCAGCCTGCCCCACCTGCTGGTTGGCAGGGACACACCTCTGGGCCCCGGCACCTTGGCAGCTCTTGCTGAGTAAAACCTGAGGCTGCAGGGCCACGCAGGGGCTGCCACTCCAGGCATTTGCTCAAGGAATATGCCTCTTAGATGGGTACCAGGCTATGGCTGTCCCATCTCCTGAGCACAGGTCCAAAGGAGCAATGCTTCCTGTCCTGCACTGGTCAGCTTGATCTGGCAGCAGTTAAAAAGCTGAGGTGTGCCATCAAAACAAGATAAGCAGAATTTCTACAGAGGCAGGAGGAATCAGCAGAGGAATTGAGCTCTCTTGGAAACAGGGATTTGAAGGGAATCGTGACAGTCTGCCAGAGATCCCGCACCAGTGACCTCTTGGAGGTGGTGCTGGTGCAGGGGGTGGCCTGGCTGTAACAGTCTGGAGCCAAAGAACATGGGACAGCATCAGGACAGACACCCCCTCACCACCTTGCCCAGTTCCTCTGCCTGCCTGAATGACAGGAGTTAGGGAGAAAAGGGTGGGTTGGTGGATTCAGGTCCCCAGGCTACCCCAAGCTTTGGATTTTCCCTAGAGGTCTCAGGGAAAGGCCCACACCAGTTCACTGGTAGCCTCCTACTGGCAGCGGGACTGACCATTTGTCTTAACCAAAGAGCAGCATCAAAGACTCTACACTGAGGCAGATTTAAAAAACCAAAAATTATTTTATATTACTCACAGTTGCTCCTCTTGATCTGGACAAACAATAAACAACTTGCTTCCCCATGCAGTCAGATACAGGCTTATGGTGGGGAATTCCTACACAAAGAGGTTACTCTCTCCACCAGGTGCAGCAAGAGGAAAGGCCTTGTTCCTCTGCCTCAGCAGGAGAGGCAAGAACTTGTTCTATTAACTCCTGCCTTGTGGCACAAAACACACACATGCCTCGAAGAAAGATCCCAGTCAAACACCTAGCATGATCCCAACAGCCTCAGAAGTGTCTATGGAGAAATGTCCCCACCTTCACTCAAACTCCCCTCCTATTTCTTCCACCAACAGCGACAAAATGGATTGCTTTTCCTACTCCTTGCTTCATCTAAGAATATTGTTCCACTGATACCAGAAGAGTGTATCCGAATTTAACAGCTAGCCTAAACAAGGGGAAAGCTTGCTGTAGACATTAAATTGGTTTGAGTTTGATGGTACCAGTTACATACACCATCATGTAATGGAACAAAACTATGGAGAAGTATTACATAACCCAGAATACACACTGTCTCAGCAGCGAGGAGATCCATGAGCATACAGTCAACTGCAAGTCTTCTCTTTGATGACACTGAGAGGACTGAAGGTGGGTGTTGCTTTTTCCTGGATGGCTCAACACAGACCTTCCAATTTTAGAATTTTATTCTAATCCCAGATCTACATATGGATGTCTCACTCTCCCATTCCAATCTCTTTTTGGACAGTATCACTGAATTGCCAGCAGATCATCTGGAATGCACAGCTAAATGTGCCAGTTACTCATCCACACACCTCCCTGTCCTAGGGTTTTCCACTTAAGAGAGCTTGATGTGAATGCAATTATAACAATCTCAGACAGGGGTCGTCTTGTTTTGAAAGCAGCTCTGTATAGCTTCTTTCTACAATCCTGAGCTCTCTTTTGAGTGGGAGAAATGTCAGGTCTACAGCAAAGCACTGTAGACCCAGGTATCCTTGGGAAACTGACTGGATTTGGTTTCACAGCTTGATCACTCACCCCTGCTGCCATGCAGGTCATACTAATCCCTGAACACCTGGGTATCTTCAGGTACCACCATCTTCATGTTTGACACTGCCTTGGTGGCAGTTCTTGTGGTTTGTGGACCTGACTGGTATGCTTTGCCCTGAAAGACAGAACTCACTCCCTTTGCCACTGCTTGGATCCATAAGTGGTATGAGAACAGGCACTGCTGCCAAGCCATTTGCTTCCTCCTGCCAGAGCAGCTGCATTGCAAAGATGTGTCATTGCCCCTTCTTCTCTCACCCCTCCCCTTGGGTATCAACCACCTCCCCTTCTCCCTGCCAGGCAGGACACTGGTTGATAGTTCCTGAGGTTTTTTGAAGAAACTCCTTCAGTAGGCACATGACGGTTCTTCCACTGGAGCTATTGGGCTCAGCGGCTTCAAGGTGCTGAGGGAACGGAAGGCAAATGTGGAGGGATCATACATAAAGTGGGGTGGCGGGCGGCCTCCGTTGATGCTCTGCAGGGAAATAAAAAGAGGCATGAAGTCAGTGCTCATATCAGCTGCTAACACTAAGTTCTTCCCTTGAGTGCTTTGTCATCCCCCTCTCTGATACAATTGCACCTCCTTGAATGAGTGGTGATGCTTTCCCTTGCAGCAAATGGCACTAACATAAGAAGTGGAAGCATTTTGCTCACATCCTTGCTCTTACCCTTCAAGATAAAATGCAGGCACACCTCCCTTCCTCTAGGACTGAGGTCCCTAGGATACACATGAATAGGTTCCATGGCACCTGTAGCCACCAAGTGAAACAGGATATCCATGATGCATTTAGAGTATAAGAGTCAGAAAAGCATCATTACCAAAAGGTATCACATGGAAAAGCTAAATTCTCTTGGCCTTGAAATAAGATCTGATACACCTTTAGAGCATGGAGACAAACCAAGTAATCTCTGGAAATGTGTTCTTCAGCCCCATTTGTCAACAGCTCTCCAATAAGGATTTACAAACCACTCTTTATCTTAAAGTCCCAGGTATGCTGAAACTGTCCAGGGTTTTGGTTCCAGACTCTACAGTTTGAAGAGGAATGGCTTAGAGATGCTTGGAGGAAAAGGCCTAACAGACTGGTTTCTACGATGGCCACTAAAGACCATTCTCTCCCCTTTTGCTCAGTGTTCAGAGCATGGTCAGTGCAGATCCAGAGTAAGGAGGGCAGAAATAGCCATGTACTCCCTGCATTGTGTGACAGGACAGAAATGCTGTTTTCCACTAGGCGTTTCTACTATGCTGGTATATATGGATCCCCAGAGAGATTATGGTGCCAAAGAAGTTATTCCACTCTGTTAAATGTGAAGAGCTTTCCTTTTACTTTTCAGGAACTTTGGTTTGTTTCTTTCCTTATGCAAGCAGAAGCACTAGTGGGACACCTAATTTACTGATATTTTTTGGCCAGGAGAGGAGGTCTCGCTGCTCTATGGTCCAGGAAAGTGTTTAATCATGATTAAACCAAAGAATATGTGGGAAGCCCAGCAGCTCAGAAACTCATGCAAATGTCCCCTACTCTCATCTCATTTCCATTACTCTTGGATAGGGCTTTACCACTGTTTTCACAGAGGTTAGGAGAAACCCAATGAGAAATGGGTTAGAAAAAACCCAAACACCTACATGTTGGGCAGAGAAGAAATTTAGAGCAGCCCTGCAGAAAAGGACTTGGGGATGGGGGTTGATGAAAAACTCAATGTGAGCTGGCTCTATGCGCTCACAGCTCAGAAAGCCAATGGAATCCTGGGCTGCATCAAAAGCAAAATGGTCAGCAGGTCAAAGGAAGTGATTCTCCCCCTCTACTCTGCTCCTGGTGAGACCCCACCTGGAGTACTGTATCCAGCTGTGGAGCCCCCAACAGAAGAAGGACATGAAATTGTTGGAGCAAGTCCAAAGGAAGACATGAAGTTGTTAAGAGGACTGGAGCACCTCCCCAGTGAAGACAAGCTGAGGAAGTTGGAGCTGTTCAGCCTGGGAGGAAAGAAGGCAGTATGGAGACCTCACAGGAACCTTCCAGTCCTGGAAAGGGTCTATAGGGAAGCCAGAGAGAGACTCTCCTTCAAGACCTGTAGTGACAGGATAAGGAGCTATGGGTACAAATTGGAAGAGGTGATATTTAGTCTAGATATCAGGAAGAAATCCTTTCCTGTGAGGATGGTGAGACACTGGAACAGGTTGCCCACAGAGGTTGTGAATTCCCCAACCCTGGCGGTGTTCAAGGTGAGGTTGATAAGGCCTTGAGCAGCCTGGTCTGATGGGAGGTGTCCCTACCCATGGCAGATGGGATTAGAAAATTAGATTAGATGATCTTTGATGTCACTTCCAACTCTTAACATTCTACATGATTCAGACTGGGTTCTGGTGTTATCTGACTCCCTGCTCCTTTTCTAGGTCTTTCCTAACTGGAACCATGGTGTCCTTTGTTTAGCCTGCACTGTGGGACTGTTACTCAAAAAATTAGGCTTTTAAAGAACAATTACCAACTCTACTGTCTAACAGAAAACAGAGGTTCATTTTAGCACTTCAGATTCAGGTCTATCACACAGGTGCAACTACCTAACAGCATGGCAATGATGTTTTGATGCCTGCACCTCTCGTCTGCCTGGGCTTTAATTTGTCATCACAAGACAACAACACACGAACACCCTAAAAAAGCTGTTCAGATAGTTTTTCTCACCCAAACACACAGCAAATCAGAGTGAGCTAAGGAAGGTCCAAGCCAGGCCCTGAGTACCACGGTAACTGCAGCAGGATCTGGAAGCCTCTTGTCTCCAAGCTCTTGGTCACAGCTCAGCCTCATGGGGCAGCAGCCCTCATGTCAGGAAAAACCTCTAAAAGCTAGTGTAGACAGTGTGTTCCTGCCTAGTTGGTATCTCTTCTGAAAATTAAGACGGGCACGTGAGAATGGAAAATGCCAACATGGTGCTTGGCATCAGCTGAGCCTGGAGTTTCAGCCAGCAAATCATGCCCTGCTACATCCCCCTGACACCTTGGCCAGCAGTGTAAGAAACAAGAGAGGGAGATTTTAGGGCCTTTACTCAATAGCCACTTGCTGTGGAGTTATATATGGTATATGCTCTGGCAGGTATCAGGCCTGGAGGGTAACATAGCAACCCCTATTCAAAGCTAAGGGCCAGAATAAATCAGCATATTTGTCCTTCTCCAGAGGAGAGAGGGTCCCTTGCCAGTGCCAAGAGGGAATGGGAACAAAGAACCTGGCAGTCCCCTCCATTTTGAAACGCTAGACAGGATTAAGGAAGGCAGCTGAATCCATTCATTTCTGGCAGACAGCAGATGAAGGGGCTCGGGAAAGATGGTCCAAAGGACAGACAAAAATCATCTACAAAACTCACCAGGCTTTGGATGAAAAGTTGTGCTATGGTTTTTCTCTGGGTCTTCTTCTGGGGCCAATGTGTGGGGCAAAGAGCCTTCCCAGGGCACAGAACAAGGGTTGAGGTTGAAGGTCAGGGATGGGAGAAGACACAGGAGGACGCTGAGATTCATGGGCAGTCAGGCAGCTGCAAGTGAGGCTCAAAATGCAGCCAATCCTGGTTTTCATCATGGCACCTCTCAAGCAGCCACAAGATGACAACTAGCTTTCAACAACAGCAGACAAGGGCAGAGTGAAAAAGGGCCTGTGCCCAACTGCAGGCAGTAATAGGAGAGGCAGTAACCTGACTGCCCTCCTCCATAGCAACACCCTGACCAATCTGCACTCCTTTATAACCCTGAGCAATACAGGATCCTTGTGCATATGCTCCCTGACTGATAGGGCAGTACTAGAGGTACCTGCTGGAGGTAAGAAATCTCCAGATCCTCAACTCTCTTCTTGCAGAGGAGCATTTTTAGATTGGAGTTTACATCCAGCTCTCGGGATGACCAGGCCTCATCTGGCTTAGTCCAAGACGCCATTTTGGATCACAGCATGTGGTGGTTTGGTCCTGATGCACAAGGCAAAGCTCTGTAGATGTATTTCCAGAACAAAAATGAATAGAGCCTGCTGCCAGAGAGGGGAACTCATTCCTACCACCCTGTTGCTTGGGCCAGCTGCCTCTCTGTAGTCTGGGAGAACATCCTAGCCAGCCTGCCCTTCTCCTTGGATACACCATGCCTGGGACTTTGCTTTGACTAGGAAAGGGTGTTAAGAGTTGTTGCTGCTGCCTGCAACAGCAGAGAGCTTGCCATAAATCTCCCTGACAGCCCCTGGTGAGCAACCCCAGACCAGCTCCTGCAGAGGCTCCTGAGAGTGCAAACAATACACACCTGACATTAAAGGCTCATGTGTTCACTCTAATGGCATTTGGACTGCTGGGTACTGCTCACAAAACGAAGCCTAATATGGGCCCTGTGCTAATGGAAATCATTAACCAGAGTCCTCAATTTGCTAAGCAACGTATTTACACAGCTGGAGAATGGCCTGAGTCAGACTCACACGGCTGCCACAGGAGAGCACACAGGCTCAGACATATACTCTGTCAAATACACATGCTCACTTGCACATACCTGCCCTCACACACCTCAGGTTCTCCTCAGTACACAGGCACTTCCCTGGTCACTTGTCCACATCCCTCTGTGCACATGCAGACTCACCCTGACTTGGAAATCACAAGGGCTGTTCCACTCATACAAATCCTACCTGCTTGTAAAGTAATTCAAGACATACAGGGCCAGTACTTCACAGCATCTGTCTAAGGCATATCTAAGGCACCATAGCTCATCACTGGCTTGTATAGCTGTTCAGAACACAAGGTTGCTCCAGCACCTAAAGATACCCGCACTGCCCCACTGCACACCTTATTTGAGTTAGATGAGCTCCTAAGGGAGGTAAACTTGTCTTACACACTTTTCAAGCAACTGTGCACAGATAAGCAATAGTATTATCACCTTTAAATACAGTGGGGCAAATAAAAAAACAGGTTTAAAACATATCTGAAGTGTATAAACAAAGAAGCACACCTAAATATAGTGAGTGGAGGGAGGCCTCAAAGAAGGCCATCAAAGAGTAAACATCACAAAAGAAATGTCAATTTCAATCATATTAGCAGCTTTCAGAAAACAGACAAATGCACAACTGTTCCATAAACCCATCCGTAATGTAATTGTACATTTTGGCAAGGAAAGAGTATATGGCAAGAAGACAAACATGTAAAGCTACATCTGTTAATATGAAGCCATATTCCTCCTAGAAATAGGTCTCTTCTATGAAGTCTGGGAAAATATCCCAGACGATTTTGGTCTCGTGGTTCCACAGAATCATAGTTCTTTGAACAAAGCAAAAGTGAGCACAGGTCAAAGTGAGCTTTCAGCTGTGGGAATAACAATCCCCACAGGAGGGTGGAAATGCAGTTACCCAACACAACAATGTCTTTGAAGGGAGTGGTGTGTGGGAGTGGTGTGCTAGGGATAATGGAAAATTAAGAGGACTCTTTGGTCCTCTTTCTTAAGACTTCTAGTATACTGGTGGGATTCAAAACCAGATCAGCTTGTGCATTCTGCCAACCCATCCCCTACTCAAGGCCAATCCAGCATGACACAGCACAGGAGTACCTTCTTTCCTACTCTTAAGCCCCAGTGGGTGGGAAATGCTGCTGAGCCCTGTTTAAAGGATGCTGCCTTCCAGTGGCAGGTGAATGATCCCTTTGCAGTCTGTAGACTCACTTTATAAAAGTGAGTATAAAGTGTAAAAGTCCTTTGGGATGAAAGGCACCATGTAATTGCAAGTTGTGAAGGCATATCTGATTCCCACCACCATCCTCTATGGAAAGGAATAAATCACCAGAATAGCTTTGGCAAGGACAGATGCCTGCTTGGGACACTACCTGTTTGTGAGACAGCTGACTTGCCCAGGAGTTGGCAGAGCCAGAGGTAGCACCAATATTCAGGCAGGGCACAGAAAGAGTAAAGGCTGTCAGACTCCACAGAGGAACATGTACGGGTACACTGATTTAACTCCACTTTGTCCTCCTTCCTCTCACCCCTGCTAAGTGTTAGAAAATAAACTTATTTACTCTTCAAATTTGATGTGGGAAGCCATCAGCTTAGAGCAAGGAAAGGAGGCCACATGCCTGCTCCTAGTTACATCTGTAATTCCAAACATGGTTGTGACCAGGCTGTCATGAATAAAATCTCTCAAGAAATCCACCCCGGTTAAAACACTGTGTTTAGTTATGTACAGTTAATGTTCTTATCCCATTTGTAAACCTTGTTTGTTGTACCCCTTGTTTACCCCGATAGTTGTTAGTAATGTTAATTACTTACCAGTTGTTGAAGTGTTTTAAAAGTTCTTATAGGACCTACCTCTACCCCTTCCCTTTACTTCCCTGTTACTATGTAACAAAGCTGCTCCCAGGGGGCTGTGTGCCTGAGTAATATGCAAACTAAGGCATGCAAGACACCAAAACAATGAGCTAACAGAGAAATAAAAGAACAAAGAAACATATTCTAGCAAGCTATGGTGAAAGATCATCTTCCTGCATCACCTAAGCCTACTTAGAGACCATCTTCCTGCATCACCATGACCTCAGAGGACTGGAAAGGACTGACTCCCCCCTAGACAATAAGCCAGAACAACAGGCCTCCTGGCTACTCTCATGAGCATGGAAACCCCACCTGTGCAGTGTGTGCTGCAAAGCTGAATCGTGCCTCTTTCTTGGAACTACCGGTGTGGAAATGGCTGTGGTCCAAGCAAACCCTCAGGCACCCCCCACCCCAAAGCTGAGTCCTAAAGAAGGCATAATAACAGGAGTGTGTCTCCTGGCCAATTTATTTCAAGGCTACTTCCCAACATCTCTGCCTCAGTTTCTCCAATGCATAATACATACATGTCCTAGTTTCTGCTGGGATAAAATTAATTTTCTGCCTAGTAGCTGGTGTATCCTTTGGCTTAGATTTAGGGTAAGAATAATGGTAACAGCAATAATTAAAAATATCAGTCTGTTAAACAGTGTTTATACTAAGTTAAGGACTTCTCAGCTTCTCATGCCCTGGTATTGAGAAGGTTTGGAAGAGTATAAGAAGCTGGGAAGGAAGCAGCCAGGACAACTGACCCAAACTGGACAAAGGACTTTCCCATACCATATGTTGGCATAAGCTGGTGCTTTGCCTTCCCAGGTAACCATGATGCAGTCCTGCTTTTTTGGAGATGGCTGAACACCTGCATACCCAAGGGAAGCAGTGAATGAATTCCTTGTTTTGATTTGCTTGCATGCACAGTTTTTGCTTTCTCTATTAAATTGTCTTTATCTCACCCCACAAGCCATCTCACATTTACTTTCCCAGTTCTCTCCCCCATCCCATGGAGTTGCAAGATAGCAACTTCGTTGTGGGGTTAAGCCACAACAGCACACCACAGCCAGGTAGCTGGGATGAATTAATTAAACTTCTAGGTGTTTCAACCTTCTGATGAGAGGTGATTTCTTTTCAATTACAGTCTTGCTTCAGGCATTTTTAAAGAAACAGTCATTGGCAAGCAGGACCAGCTCCTCCAGTGGAGCAACAATTCACACTTAACTGCCTATTCATTAACTCTGATAGGGCCTCTAATAATGTATTCCAGTTGCAGACCTGAAGCAGCCTAAGGAGGAGCTTTTCACAGGCAAACTCCTTTCCTCCTGAAAGTCTGTCTTCTACCCCCAGGTTCATACAGAATTTTATTCCAAGGCATAGTTTAAAAATAGACCATGCCAGACCTTCATTTTATAACTACTTTTTTCCTTTTTCTTCTGAGAAAAACAAAGGTCGTCTCTAAATGTTGTTCTGACAAGGAACCCAAAACTTTGCAGTGAGCACCATTTTCTTATGTTTTTCATCACCCTTCCCTAAAAGACTGAAAGACCTCTCTGCCATCACTAACATAAGGCTAACACCTATTTCTTTCCATACCACCACATTGCAAAGAGCAGTTCAATGTTTTACAAACATATCACTGTTCCTCTTAGAAAGGTTAAAAAATACATTTTTAAAAATCAAACATTTGCAAATGTGTGTGCAGAGTTCTCAGGTGGCAACTACCAGACTTACAGAGGTGCCACGAGACAGACAACACTGAACCTTTTTGGAAGATACTTCAAAGGGCCTAGCAGATGCTTATTGGTCACCTGCCCAAAAGCAGAAATAGCCAGTTTTAGCTCTGGGTCCTTGCTGGCAGCAGCATGATAAGCCTTTCTTCTCCTCTCACACACATCTTTAGATATGTCTTTGACAAAGCTTACTTGAAGCTTTGATTTTTCCTGCCTGACAACCTGAAGGAAAGACGCTGCACAAATAAAAGGGACAGATGGGTCATTCAGAAGAGCAGTCTATTGTTGCTCACTGGCCAGGTTGGGGAACTCGCCACTCCAGGGTCCCAGTAAAGATCATGCTCTGAAGGCAAAAAAAAAATCTCTTAGGAACAAGTGAATGAACCCGTATTTCCCTATTAGTCAGCTGTGCCTTGGACCTACTTTTTTTCTTCTGATAAGACATTGCCTGTGCTTCCTGCATTCCTGCAGCAATACCTGCAATACCACAGGGTCTGCATGTGCCTGAGCAGGAGAAGGAGCAGGCACAAGAGTTGCCCCAAACAAACACAGACACAGGCGAGGCACAATCTGGCCCTAAATCTCCAAGTGCATCTAAGTAGACTCCTTAGTTTTGGTCTGTACAGAAGTGACACTACCTCACCTCTCTTTCCTCTCCACCCTCCCCGTTCCAGCCCTTGCTGTGTTGCAGAAACACCCTCCTCTCAGAGAGATCACAGCAGCTGCCTCATAGTCCTCCTCCCTTGGAGCCAGGAACCTCAGGTACCATGCTTCCGACAGAGCCCGCACGTAGTGTGTACTTGGGATTGTGCAGCTTCCAGTTTGCATGAGGCCAAGGCAAGCAGATTCCCTCTGGCCAGGTAGGCTGGCACTGAGCAGCACACTGCTTTCAACTTGAAGGGTACACAAATTGAACTTGCAAAGTGAGGATTAATTAGCTTGGCATGAGCAGACTGCAAACACATGCTGACATAGTGCACTTGCCTCTGGACAAACCACCCTAGCTGTGGAAGCAGGAAATGGGTGTACTATGGGAGAAGTGTGTGGGAAAAGAGGATCTAGGGACTGGGAGAGACAACAGGTGCCAGGTTCCCACAGCCACATGAACAAAAAGGGAGTAGGAATAACTGCAGTGCGCCTGGATGCAGTGAGTAGATGTGCCTCATCAGCCATCTTGGACTTTAATCTTTGGCAGAAAACAGTGGCTCTCTGTGACCCTGTGCCATCCCCTAAATCTCTCTCTCTGCTCCATCACCCAGATATGACCCAGAAGACATTAAATCCCTCTCTCTGTGAAACATGCCTTGCTATTTTCCATTCCCTTGAACCGCAGTGCCAGTAGCCATAGCCACCATTGACACAGAAGCAACTGGGCTGCACCTTTTTTCTACCACTCCCCACCTCTCCCTATTCTTAAACCAGACCCACAACCCACATCAGACCACAAAGAAGGAACTGCTGAAAACAGGAAGTCAGCCTCCTCACTCACCAGATACTTGCTACTTACATGCTGCAGTGTGGATTACAGAGCTCTTCGTTATTCCACAAAGGCTATTCTGTGGGCACTTACATGATTCAACAGGTGCAAGGGTATACACAGCAGGAATTTTTGAAAAGAAGGAAGCAATAAAAGTTCTTATCCTTAAGGAAACAGAAGAGAGACATGACAGTCCCACTTCTACCTGCTATGGGCAGGCTAAAGGCTGGTTAGCCTCTGCCATGAAATCCAGTAAAAGCCAAATATTTTGAGTACTTTTTAACAGTGAGGCATTCCGCCCTTGGCTACACTAGATACTTCCCCACACTGAGGAAACTCTGGACAGTGTCTTTTGTCAGGAACTGTTCAGAACAAAGACTGGGATTCTCCAGTACCTACTATCATCTTCAGCAGGCAGTTCAGTGGCTGGGTTGGGAGGAGCGTAGAATACCCAAAGGGATGTTCATGTTCCCACTTAGCAGATGCCCTTCTCCATTTTGCTCAGCAGAGGCATGCCCATCAACTGGAGACAAGACACCACTGGGGAAACTGGAATACCAAAATCCCCATGAGGGGCTTCTGACCATGAAGTAATCCAAAGTTGTTACTGGCCAGGAGGCAAGTCTCTCTTGTTGATTCTAAGACCAGGGTAAGGTTTAGACACTCAGTCACATACTAGAAAAACCAGGAAGGTTTGGGAAACTGTTAGCAAGATGCAGTTTGGGATTTCTGCTGCCTGAGATGCCCAAGCTGTTTATACTCATGGTAGGTATAAGGACACAAGTCTAGAAACATGGCTTAACGTTCTCCTTACCCTACCTCTCTTCAGGTGAGTCACACTTTCTGCTGGTTTCTCAGTGTAACTCATTCTGAAATTGCAATCATGGTATTTATCTGCATATTTATATGCATCCAATGCTAAATGCTTGCACAGCTCCTTGGGAGCCTGGGATGGAAGGGGAACACCTGTGTTTATTTGTATATATATATATGCCTACACACACTGAACCTTCTGATTTTTTAGAAATCTTTACTTTGTGCTGAGCAGCCAGAATAAAAGATTTGCACCAATACTGCTCTGTCACCTGGTATGCCTTGCACTTGTGAATAGCTCAGGTATCTGCCTAGAAGGCTCAAACCAGCATATCTCCTGCTCAGCTCCAAGCTGAAAAGGTCCATTGCTTTAGGACAAAAATAGCCAGCATGTTTCTGCAGTGGCCTTTTAGGATGCAGAGTAAGCAATAAGAAACGAGGAAGTCATTTGAGGGATCTGGTCCCTGTCCAAGCAGAGGGCATTCTCTCAGCATTGATAAGATCAAGGCAAAAGCACAGGAGATTAATGTTCTGATTTAAAATTCTTACTTTTACATAGCAGAAAACATCTCCCTGATCAGCCAGGTTATCAGATTGGCCTTGAAATCCTTCCTTTCTGCCAGCCCCAACAAGATCCTTGAGACACAACTGGTAAGTCCCTGGGTGTCTTCTACCCACCTACTGCTGTTAATATAAGCACAGCTCCACCAATCCCATTCAGAGACTGCATGTAGAAGTTTGTCAAGGAAGAACAAAAATAGGAAAAATGACAGACTTTTAACCCTCATCCCAAGATGGCCTGGATAATTGAAGAGAATTGTATTATAGATACACTGGAAGACAGGTCTCTGTTTCAGAGCTGGCCAAGCCTGGTCTAGGGCAGAGGCAGTTACACCCCAGAAGCACATGGTCATCCTCCTTCCAGTGCCAAGGAAGTATCTCCATTATAACAGGAATGACGGATTTGTCTTTCCAAACAAGATGTGGGTCTGCTGGTAGATAAAACTAGCACTGAGAAATAAAAGAAACAATGGGAAGGTCTCCACTGATTGATGAATGGTAAAAAAGACATTTGCCTTTACAAACAAACTGTAGGTTTGCTGATAAATGAAAATTGGATATTGAAAGATGAAAGAAACAATGGGCAACACCATAAATTCCATAAGAATTAAGAGGGAGGGTTATACATTAGAGGGGAATCTTAGGTATCAGGAAGTACCTGATACCTCTCAAGTACCTCAGCTGATGGGGAGAGAGGGACATACGGCTGGGAATTAGGATAAAAAGGAGGCTGTGTCTTCCAAAAATTTGAGAGACCCCAGGGGAATGTCCCATGGCCTCTCCCTTTATTCGAATAAAGTAAAAGGACTACTCTGTCTCCTTTTTGGACATAAACCTCTGGTGTTTGTGGATTAATTTTCCTGACAAATGGGAGCTCTTTTCTGGAACATTTCCACTGTCCAGGCCAGCGGGCAGCGAGCAGTGCTGAAGGTGCCTCACCCAGTTTCAGTGATCAGCCCCCCTTGGTGGCAGCTGGCACTGGGCGATCGATTGGGTTCCCGAGACTGTCCAGGAGACAGACGAGTGGTGGACCAGGGGAATCCATGAAGAGTCCACAGGGAAGGACCACTTCAAATCTCACCGGTGAGTAAAATGGGATTTTCAGGAAGCAAACCTGGGAAGGCACCCATGGAGGGTAGCACAGGTAAACCTGGGAAGGCACCCATGGAGGGTAGCACAGGTAAAACAAGGCACCCATGGAGGGTTGCAAGGGTACACCCAGGAAGGGGCCATGGCAAAAGGGATGACAATCCCAAAATATCTCCAAAGAATCCCTTGGAAGAATAAGGAGTTGGTTTACACATTCTCCCACAGGTAATTAAGGATATAGATGCCCAAAAGGGTCAATAAGGGAAAGTCGAGAAGGGGTCTTGACACTCCATGCCCAGAGGGACAGTAAGGGGAGTTAAGGAGTCCTGACAACAGGGGATGGATGGTGTTGGTGTGTTGGAACAGAATTGATTGAAAGGGAGTATGGAGAGATACAGTTGAGGCAAGGAGCAGTAGGACCAGGCACAGAGGTGCAAGACCGAGAGCAAGGCTGGGGGTCTGTGCTGCTGCCGGCTGTGCCCACCAGGAGCGCCAGTGGGGGGAAGGAGCTGTTTGGACAATGCAGCAGGACAGGGACTAGCTCTGGTATATGGTATGTGATAAACAGAGTGCATATAAGGAGGAAAGAATATCCAGGAAATGTAGATTGTATGTAGAAAGACTCAGATTTTCTTTTAAGGATTTTTTTTGGTTCACTGGAAAAACGAATGGTTTTGAGCTGTCGGAAAATAAGTACTCACAGGCAGTAGTGGGGAGGGATTAGAGGAAGAACAAAGTAAATCCCTGGGTGAACTGGTTAGAAAGATACAGAAAGTATACATTAAAAGGGATAAGGAAAATGAGAAAGCAAAGGTGAAGGTAATGGCAGAATTTTTACAGCCCAAGAGGGAAGAACCACAGGGCACAACAGGTCCCCCAGGACAGAAGGGATGGGATCAGCCACAAGGATGTGGCAGAGGCGTTCTCTCCCCAGCAGGGGAGACCCAACCCAAACAGCAGCTGGGGAGGAACCAGTGTGCTGTCTGCAGGGCAGAGGGACACTAGAAGTGAGAATATCTGCAAAAACAGCTGTACCCTCAGGAGAATGAAGTCCAGAGGATAACAGAAATGGATTGTTAGGGGTGTCAAGAGCTCCCATTGTACCAAGGACACACCACCTTCAAACCTTTGTTAACTTTTAAGGTGGGTCCAGATTGAGAGTGTTGCAGCGAGTGTTTACATTTATTCATACTTGCATGTTTAAGTTTGTCAGTTATATGATTCATTCTTGTGCCCTTCCCTGCTCCTTCCAAGCTGGTTTACCCCTAAGAGTTATATCCTCCCCTGAACTGCCCTTCATTGCAAATCCAACCCCTTATTCCTGAACCTTCCCTGCCTGTCACCACAACCCTGCCCCTACCCCTTGTCCATCATTGTAAACCCTGCCCTTTTTTCTGGATCCTTCCCTGTCAATCCCTAACCCTTGAGACACCACGGGCCTATGTGACCGGTCCTCTCCTCCCCCTCATCCCTTTTGGTCCCTGCATTGTAATCCCCTCTCTTCGCTCCTCCCTCCTGTATTCACCATTGGGTGTTTGTTCCCACCCATTGAGTTGCTGCTCTATGAAATCCTGAACACAGACGTGCTCAGGGCTCTTCTGTCCCTGATCCCATTTGGCAATAAACCTGTTCTCAGAACCTCAAACAGAGAGCCTCCTCATCTTCCTTTGCCTGATCCTGACAGTGGTTGATATCCTGCCTTTGCTGAGCTTATGGCTCAGAAGGTTCAACTCTGGGACCTACCCAGGCTGTTCCCCACTCCTGGCTCAAAGCTGGAGTGTTTCAGAGCTAGCCCACGTTCTGGCAGAACTGTGTCAGAGAGGAGGTGTATGTCCTAGTAAACACAGGGGGCTCTCAATCCACCTTAATTTTTATCCCTGATGGAGGGAAACTGTCAAAAAGATCATTGGTTATTCAAAGAGTGAGCGGAAAGGATGAGCAAGTGCACTTTATTCAACCACTATTAATAGATGTGGAGGATGGGTTTGAAATGCATGAATTCCTGTTTGTTCCTAATTGTGATTGTAATTTACTGGGAAGGGATTTGGTGGCTGAAGTTGGAATGCAAATTAGCATTGTAAAAAATGACACATAGTCCAACACTGTGATATCTTAGTGTAAAATATCTGAGAAGGCTTATGCTGAAATAAAACTGGAAGTGTGGGCAGCCCCAGGGCAATATGGAAAACTAGACATAGAACCTCTCCAAATAACTTTGAAGCAACCAGGACAAGTGGTGTCTAAAAAGCAATACCCTCTTTCAAGGGAGGGAAAGAAGGGCTTACAGCCTGTCATTGAGTCCCTACTAAAGGCAGGTCTTTGGGAGCCCTGTATGTCTCCCTATAACACCCCTATCCTGCTGGTTAAGAAACCAGATGGAACCTACAGAATGGTGCAGGATTTAAGAATAATAAATGAAATTGTCAAATCAAGGCATCCCATAGTTCCAGATCCCTATACAATCCTGAACCAGATCCCTTCTTCACATCAGTATTACTCAGTACTGGATTTGAAGGATGTTTTCTGGGAGTGTCCGATTACAGAAGATAGTAAACAGTATTTTGCCTTAGAGTAGGAACAGGAGGAAGGAGGGAAAATAGTAAAACAACAATTGACATGGACAGCCCTCCCAGAGGGATATACAGAGTCACCGGTTTTGTTTGGGCAATCTTTGCAGAAAATATTAAGAGAGTTTACTCTACCCTCAGGAGTTAGGTTGTTGCAGGATGTGGATGATTTGCTTCTATTAGGGGAACAGGAAAAGGTGGTTGAGGAGGCTACTGTAAAGCTGTTTAATTTTCTTGCTAAAAAAGGAGTGTCTGAAAAGAAAGCACAATTGGTAGGAAAAAAGGTCTAATATTTAGGACACATTCTGACTGGAGCATTACAGTGTATTGATCTGGAAAGAATAAAAGGGGTTTTACAAGTACCATTATCCCAGACAAAAAAGTAGTTATGGCAGTTTTTAAAGTTGGTGGGGTACTGCAGAGTATGGATTGAGAATTTTTCTGTTGTGGCCAGACCTTTATATGACTATTTAATCTAAGAAATCCTAATGTCATGGTTTGGACACCAGAAGGAGAGCAAAGCTTTAGCAAATTAAAAGACAAATTAGTTAATGCCCTAGTCTTAGCTCTTCCAGACTCAGAAAAGAAATTTGAACTATATGTGGATGTTAAACAGGGTCATGCTAAAGGAATTTTGGTGCAAGAGCATGAGGGAACACGGAGGCCTGTTACCTGTTTTTCTAAGCTGTTAGACCTGATAGCCAGAGGCTGGCCCCATTGTCTGCAGAACAGTGCAGCCACAGCTCCGATGTTGGTTGAGGCCCGAAAGCTGACAAACGGGAGGGTATGATTGTCAAAATTTCACATCCGATTGAAGGTTTGTTAACTGAGAAAGCCTCCAAGTGGGTGACCAGCGTTCGGTTATTACAGTATGAGTCCTGTTTAATGGAACAGGAGGATTTAGAATTTAAAAGCGGAAAAAGGTTTAACCCAGCCTCCTGTTTGAAGAGCCCTGAAGAGGGGGACCAGGAAGAAACCCATGACTGCATTCAGGTGATAGATCTCCAGACCCAGGCGAGGGAAGATTTATGAGATACTACCTCACCTGAATGTGAGAAAACGTGTTTATTGATGGGTCTTCAAGGATGGTAGAAGGGAAACTATTTACAGGATACTCTATCATGAATGGAAAGCAATTAAAGAAAGTGGGGAGGTTACCACACACCTGGTCAGCTCAGACAGCAGAGCTGTGTGCGCTTGTGAGAGCCTGTGAGTTATACCGGGAAGACAGTGAATATTTTTACTGATTTTAGATATGCATATGGGGTGATACATGCATTTGGGAAACTATGGGAAGAAAGAGGTTTATTAACCTTCAGGGGAAAGATGTTAGCTTATGAGAACTTAATCTCTTGCCTGTTGGAAGTGGTGAACTTACCAAAAAGGGTGGCAATAATACACATCAAGGAGCACCAGGCAGGGCACTCCGAGAAGGCAATAGGAAACCAACTGGCTGATGAAGAAGCTCGGAAAGCTTCACTGATGCCAGAAATCTCTAAGATCCTGCCCTTGCTCCCAGTAACTTCACCACTGCCAGCAAAACTGTCTTTATGACCAGAGAAACTTGAGATAATTAAAAAGAGTGGGGCAGAGGAAAGAGGGGATAATTGGTTTACAAGGGACGGTAAGCAGTGGATACTAAAAGCTCTGGCCTTACAGTTGTTAAAACCAACTTCATGAAGAAAGTCATTGGGGCTTCTGAGGACCGGCATTTCCTCAAAATGTATGCTGCTCTGGGTCTTTTTACTCTAGCAAAGTGAGCTATTGGGGGTTGCCTGATTCGTGCTAAAACAAATAACAGACTTAACAAAGAAACTTGCCAGGGGAGCAAGGCCTTGGGCTGCATGTCCTTTCCATAAATGCCAGGTGGATTTTACCCAAATGCCCTGAGTGACAAGATTTAAATATCTTCTAGTAATAGTATATCAGTTAACAAGGTGGCCAGAAAGCATTTCCAGCTGTTTCAGCAACTACAGGATCAGTTATTAAAATATTTTTTGGTACAAATAATTCAAAGATATGGGATTGTGGAAGCAGTAGGCTCAGACAGGGGAACTCATTTTACAGGAAAAGTTCTTCAAGGAGTTATGACTGCTTTAGGGATACAAGGGATACAATGGAACCTCCATCCTCCTAGCATCCCCAGAGTTCAGGCCGGGTTGAAAGGATGAATAGGGAAATACAGAAACACCTTCTGAAGCTGGTGATAGAAACTAAGATGTCGTGGGTGCGGCTCTTGCCACTAGCTTTGGCAAGGATCAGGGCCAGACCCAGGGGGGATATTCAACTATCTGCCTTTGAATTGATGTTTGGAATTCCTTACCCTTATAATTCTCAGCCTAGTGGAGGGATAGAGATAAGTGATGTATATTTAAAACAATATGTGGCCCGGATACTGTCTCTTGTGAAATCTCTTTGACAGGAAGCTCAGCTGGCACAGACCCTGCCCTTGGACTTTGCTGTTCACAACATCCTACAGGGAATTGGGTCCTAGTTAAGGAGTAGAAAGAAGCACCACTGGTGGCTAAGTGGCATGGACCTTTCCAGGTGTTGCTGACCACAGAAACAGCCATCAAGAGAGCTGAACATGGGTGGACCCATCACACTCGGGTCAAGGTCTCTGAGGCCCCAGAGGTTTGGACATCTCAGCTGGAGGAGAAGGATGAGAAGCCGTGACTGACACTCTGCAGGAGTGGATTGGAGCAGTAGCTGTGCGTCGACATCGGGGGAAGCCCCGAGTGCCTACCCACAGACTGCCTGCTGAAATAGTCTGTATGGGCATCCCTACTCTCAGATCTCCAGACACTGGGGACCAATCCATGCTGTCATTGCTTTCTTTATGCTAAGCTGTTTCTGTGCCTTCACTTGCCACAAGTGGTGTGGAAGACAACATCAAAGTGAAAATTAGGTTAAGAAATTAGTTTATTAAAGTATTAGAATGTTTCTCTTAATAATCTTACCTTTGTATTGTCAGTTAGCTTAAAGCTAAAAGTGGGAAAGTAATTTTTTAACCTTAAGAGAAGAAGTAGCAAAAACCTTTAACCTTAGCAATTGTTAGGTCTGTGGAGAGCCAGGGGGATCTGAAAACTGGCCATGGGTGGCCAGCCCAGTCGAGCCTAAGTGGTGGGTTAGCACTCTGAGTGAGGTCCATAATCGAACAGGATTTTGGGACAAAGAAGGAAGTCCATGGCAGCTTCATTCTTCTGAAAGAGGCGTATATTGTCTAAATAGAACAAGTAGCATATATGTGGGAAAAATGGTCTGTGACTGGACTTTATCTTTGGGTTTAGATTGTTGGACCCCCAACTGCCGTCCTTATGATTGTTCCAGATATCATAGCAGATAGAATCAAATGCGTGTTAAGCTCACTAATGGTAGCTGGGAAAGGTGTTCCTTCCATAATTACCAACAGGATTTTGAAGGCTGTAAAGCAGTGGGGAATGATAAGTATTTTTTGACCCCTTATTTTTAAGCTGTCCCCAAGATAATTTCACAAGTAGGACACACGTTGTCTGTGACTATCAGTGGAAATGGCAACAACTGGAATGGAACTCAAACCCTTTTTAACAGGTTCTGGTCCAGATCTAACAAAATAGATCTGGAATGTAACTGCACGTGGAAATGTCATGTGGGAGCTGGGAAATACAAATACTGTGATTCTTATGGTGAAGCAACTATTGCTAGGAGACTACTGGGCCCAGGAAGCAAACTGTATTTTGAACCACCAGTTGATGATGAGAATTGGAAAGGTCCCTTTGCCAAAGAGACCTGGACTCTAAAGGGGCATTACTGGATTTGTGGACAATATGCTTACTGCCGGCTACCCCCAAACTGGTCAGGGATAGTTTATGTGGGGTGTATTAGACCATTGTTCTTTCTGCTACAACAAGTTCAGGGAAATCAGTTAGGAATCAAAGTATATGATGATATAATTAGAGAAAAGCAGTCAGTTGATGCATCCCTGGCTGGAGAGAGCACCCAAAAGTGGGGTAAAGACGAATGGGTACCTGAATAAATCATACAATACTATGGACCAGCCACTTGGAATTCAAATGAATTAATATCAAGTGCCAGAGAACTGATTTATTATTTAAATCAGATAATTAGGTTACAAGCTGTCTTTGAAATAATAATTAACCAGACAGCTACAGCTCTTGACTTTCTTGCTGACCAATCTATTGAGATGAGAAATGCAATATTTCAACATTGGATGGTATTAGACTATTAATTAGCAAAAGAAAGGGGAGTGTGTGGCAAAAAATGACTCAAACTGCTGTTTGCTAATAGATGACAAGGGGAAGGTGATGAAACAAATAACAAAAGGAATAAGAAAGTTAGCTCATGTACCGGTCCAAATATGGAAAGGATGGAAATGGGACATGTTTTCATGGTTACCTGGTGGACTGTGGATTAAATAAATGCTTTTTTTTCTCTTCTGTGTTGTAGCAACTCTGGTCTTTTTACCATGCATGATCCCTTGCTTAGTACAACTCATTCAACATGTGATCAAAGGAATGCAGGTAGTAGCCATGCCTACTGATCCAGAGATGGCTACAGAAGGACAGAAACTGATGTCACTGCAAATAATTTCAAAAGAAAAAGACCCAGGAACAGGAATTTAAGTCAATGATAACTAAAGTTTGTAAAGATAATTATTAAAAAATTAAAAGAGGAGGGATTGAGAGGAATGATGGATTCATCTTTCCAATCAAGCTGTGAGTCTGCTGGTAGATAAAACTAGCATTGAGAGATAAAAGAAACAATGGGAAGGATTCCACTGATTGAGGAATGGAAAAAAAGACATTTGCCTTTACAAACAAACTGTAGGTTTGCTGATAAATGAAAATTGGATATTGAAAGATGAAAGAAACAATAGAGAAAAAAACATTAATTCCATAAGAATTAAGAGGGAGGGTTATATATACATTAGAGGGGAATCTTAGGTATCAGGCATTCCGGGAAGTCTTTACCTCTCAAGTACCTCAGCCTATGGGGAAAGAGAGAAGGGACATACGGCTGGGAATTAGGATAAAAAGGAGGCTGTGTCTTCCAAAAATTTGAGAGACCCCAGGGGAATGCCCCATGGCCTCCCCCTTTATTCAAATAAAGTAAAAGGACTCCTCTGCCTCCTTTTTGGACATAAACCTCTGGTGTTTGTGGATTAATTTTCCTCACAATTGCAAAACACAATTCACCATGCAAACACACTCTGGACGCTAAAATACCCGCAAGATGCGTGTGCCCCTGTCCCACTTCCAGTGCCTTGCTTCCAGTTACAGACGTAACACTGGCTGACACTTCGAGGGACCAGGGACCAGGTCTGCACACTCACTCTGCCCAGCTCGTGTACAACACCACATAGGCCAACACCTGTCCCTGACCTTGCAGTGGCATGTGCTTTGCTACATTTACCTATTATGTACAAATCCATAGCTCACGTTCATGCTGTTGGGTGCTGAGTTTCCTTCCTTTGTACTAATGGAATCCCACCCTCCCATGTTGCTACAAAACTAACTATGGGGTACTTAAGAAAACCAAAAGAGTGTCTAGACTCAGGGTAGAGGGGAGGGGATACCTGGAGACTCGGACAGGAAAAAAGATGGAAGCTGGGGAGCTACTAGGGCTCTCGCTCTGCGTTTCAGAGGATAGGCAGGCTGTTGCTTACTGCGAGGAGGATTCACTGTCACTGCTGGAGCCCAGTCCTGTACTGTCTCGCCCCTCTGTGTCCTGCTGGGAGCCTGTCTGACTCTATCCTGTCCCCCTTGCTCTTCAGCACTGCTCCGAGCCTTTTCTGCACTGTAGCCCAGCACCTCCTGCCTGCCGAGGCCTCCCCCTGTTCCAACCACAGCTCAGGAGCTTCTGATACATCTTGTCATACACCCTGGGATTTTTGCTCATTCCTGCCGGCCCAGCTTGCTGTTCCCGTAAGTCCTGCTGGAACACCGGGATCGATTGCCCCAGGGGGGTTTGTGCAGCAAAGCCTCTCTCCCATCCTCTCTCCTCCCCGTGCCCGCGCCCCAGCGGCCCCTGCAAGCGCAGGGGAATCACCGCACCTGCCCGGTCCCCTGGGAGCACCAGTGCCCCTGCCGGCTGTGCCCGGAACTGCATGGAGGGGAAAGTGCCTGCAGCTGAGAGAAGGTGATCACTGGGTTCCTGCTTCTGTTAATGCTATGGTTGTTGTTTGTTTGCTTTAGGACACATACTAGTAAAGAACTGTTATTCCTATCCCCATATCTTCGCCTGAGAGCCACTTAATTTCAAACTTATAACAATTTGGAGGGAGGATGTTTACATTTTTTCATACCAAGGGAGGGTCCTGCCTTCCCTAGCAGACACCTGTCTTTCAAACCAAGATACATGCTATCACCTCTAATTTATCTCTGCTCGCCTGCAGGAGAATCATCACCAGAGGACAATCCTTCTGTTCCATTATCCTTTACTAGGTGGGAACAGAAACAAGATTTTTTTTCTTTTTAATATTATTTGCTCTTCATTGTAGGCTGCCACCTTTCACAGCTGCTATTCTTGAAAACATTTCTAACTGAGCTACTGCACGTTAGACAAGGTTATAAATCTCTTCCATAATCTGTCTGAGTTCTTAGACTAGTCACATCACTATGCCATCATCCCACTTAAGAACTGCTGAGTGAGTGAAAAGGCTGTAGCTGATCACCACCAGAGCTGGGCCTTGGGAAACTTCAGTACAGGAAGCAAAGAGGGTAGAAGAAATGAAGACAGATCTCTTAGTGATGGGTTGACAAGCTATTACAGGAGGAACCAGGCAGCTCTCTGAGCAGGAAACATCACCATGTTAACCACTTTGCTTGTGTCACTGTATCACTGATGCACACATGTTTCAGCTCTTTCTGACCCGAGATCGTCACAGATATCCAGACAGTGTACAGCTGGATGAAGATGCAGTGAGTGAACTATCTGAGGAGCAGGCAGAATATATACTGGCTTGTGCCAGGGATTTGAAGTAAGGATCCTTGCTTTCTCCCTTCAGTTTTCTTGCTGCTGAATAACTTGTAGGAGAAAGGATGGTCCAGGTCACATGCTTAAGAAAGACTCCCAAGGACCACAAACATTCCAAAGGCTGTAGCTGTGTTTCCATGTTAGAGGGCAAAGACACTGCCCCTCCATCTCATCTTCCCATGGGAGACTCTTCCAGATGAAGACAGAGGAAGCAATAGCTGTAATGATGCATGAGAAAACAACACTTTGCACCCTGACATGACAGCAAAGCCCCAAGATGTCAAGGCAACCAAAGGATCAGCCAGGAGGAGGGGTTTCTAAAAAGCAGGCATCATGTCACAACCACATGAGACGCTGATCTGAGCAAGAACAGGATGAAAATGTTTCACTGGTGATATTAGAAGGTCACTGTCCTCACACAAGATGGAATAAGCACCATCCTTTCTCCTACAAGTTATTCAGCAGCAAGAAAACTAAAGGGAGAAAGCAAGGATCCTTACTTCAAATCCCTGGCACAAGCCAGTATATATTCTGCCTGCTCCTCAGATAGTTCACTCACTGCATCTTCATCCAGCTGTACACTGTCTGGATATCTGTGACAATCTCAGGTCAGAAAGAGCTGAAACATGTGTGCATCAGTGATACAGTGACACAAGCAAAGTGGTTAACATGGTGATGTTTCCTGCTCAGAGAGCTGCCTGGTTCCTCCTGTAATAGCTTGTCAACCCATCACTAAGAGATCTGTCTTCATTTCTTCTACCCTCACCACAACAGACAGATTCCAACAATGAATCTGTACCACCAGACCCTCAGCAACAGAGCCAAACCTCTCACTTTGCCTCCAGATATCACTCTTTCCAAAAGCCCACATTCAGTAGGGCCTCAGAATAGCCCTTCAAATAGAACTTAGGTCCCTAGTGTGCCCTGACTCCATTACTGAATGTTGGACAACACCCAGAAATCACAGAAGGGGGGTTGAGGTTGGCAGGCAGCTCTAGAGATGGCTGAGTTTAAACCCCCTCCTCTGATCAGGGTCAGCAGAAGCCTGTTGCCCAGGACTGCATCCTGGCACACCGTGACTATCACCATGGACAGAGATTCCACAATTTCTCTGGGCAACCTGAATATCTTTTATTTTGACTAGTGCCCATTACCTCTTGCTCTGCTGCTGGGCAACAATGAGAAGGAATACTTTGCCAAGCACATCCTGCTGGCTGGACTGAGCTTTCCCTTTATATGATGAGAGCATGGCACTGTCTTTCTGAAGTATTGACCTCTTTCAGCTGTTTGCAGAGCTGAGACACTTAGCAAAAAGTTCTGCCAAGGACCTGCTGCTTCCTTTCTCAGCTGGGTACACAAAAGTGGGCAATCAAAATCACTTGAAAATTGGAGGCAAAAATGCACCTTTACTTAACAACTCTGCCACCACAACAGACCAACAAGAGGTGGCAACATGCTATTATCATGAAGCCACAAGTACCTCAGGTGGAGAGGCAGCTTGGCAAGACTGGCCAGAGAAGAGTGTATTTTGTGCCATCTGTCAGAAAAGTACACTCTCAGTTTCTGCTGTTTATTTTACTGCAAGCTGACATGGGCTTAAGGAGAAAAGGGATAATTCTCCTTGCAGATTCTCCAGGGGCGCAATAGTAAGGCACAATAATGGGCTTAAGGTGTAAGGAAATCACCTCACTAAAGCATCACTGAAACCCAAGGGACTAGAAAATCATCACCAAGCACCACTGGAAACAGCTGGTGTCCAGGGACAGACATCCAGAAAAAAAAACAGTGAAAGCACACGGGGCAGGCAAAAAGGAAGGTGATAAACAAGATGTGCTAAAACATTGCAGCAGGATTAGACAGCTGGCAGGTCTGAAGGACAGGCACAGTCTGGGGAGAATTTGTGGGGCACAGGAGGACACAACTATATTGAGAACATTCCAGGCAGAAGCACATGAAAGCATGTAAGAGATCAAGATTAATTGTGCAATCAGAAGTACAGGTCACTGAGGGGCTGCTGGAAGACAGGACTGAAGAGTCCTGACAGAATGAATTTGAGATGTCAGAAAAATACCACCCCCAGCTCTGCACAAGGCTCTAGCCAGCTCTACCCGCTCCTCTTCTCAGATACCAAATTCATTTCCAGAGCAGTGATGGGCCAGGACATCCAATGTCCTTATCAACTGCAGCACTTCTGGGTACACAAAGGCATTGTTCCTACTGCCTGCTAGGCAAGGTAAAAACCTTGAAAGGATCCTGGTCTGTCATTCATCCCTCTTGCAAGGCTGTAATAAACACTGCAGTGAAAATAGCAGCTTCATCATGAAGGATACTTGTTTTCTACCCCCTAATCTGTTTTTGCCTGTGTATCACAAACATGGAGGATCATGTGGACTGAGGTACATCTGCTTTGGTGACAACATGCAAGGTCACACACAAACAGAATCTTAGAATGTTTTGGGTTGGAAGGGACCTTCAAGATTATCTAGTCTGAATGCCCCTGTGATGACAAGGACACCTTCTACTAGGCAAAGTTGCTCAGAACCCCATCCAACCTGGCCACAAATTCTTCTTCCAGGGATGGGGCAGACACAACTTCTCTGGGCAACCTGTTCCAGTGCTTCCATCCTCCTCACTGTAAAGAATTTAATCACAAAATCTAATCTAAATCTACTGTCCTTCAGCTTTTAAAGCCATTCCCCCTTGTTCTATCACTACACACCCCTGTGAAAAGTCCCTCTTCAGCTCCCTCATAGCTCCCTTTAGGTACTAGAAGATGATATGAGGTCTCCAAAGGAGCCTTATCTTCTCCAGGCATGGGCAGCCCCTGCTTTCTCAGCCTGTCTTCAAAAGGAAGGTGCTCCAGTCCTCTTCCCAACTTCATAGCCCTCCTCCGGACTTGCTCCAACAGTTACATGTCTTTCTTCTACCAGGGACTCTAGAGATGGATGAAGCACTCCAGCTGAGGTCTCATCAGACCAGAGTAAAGGGAGAGAATCACCTCCCTCAACCTACTTGTCACATTTCTCTTTGATTCAGCCTAGGATACATCTCCCACAGCACCACAGACCAAAATAAAGACAAAGTACCTACAAAGGAAGTAGGGGCTGGCTGATGAGTTCAAGAATGTGCTGCTAAGACAAAACTCTAAGAGGTGTAGACAACAAAATTTACAAAGACAAGACTTGAGCACACCTGATAGGGATGCAGGCTGTCAAGCATGGAGAGGCTCGGGACACTGCAGCTTCAGCCCAGTTAAAAAGTTATCTAAGCAACATAGTTTTTATTTGTCATCACACCCAGTTCCAAATCCCATCTGGTTCTGCAAACACCAGTGCATCATGCAGGTACAGTTCCTTTCCCCCAGCTACCTACCAGACCTCTCACCCCTACCAAACACCACTTGGTCAAGAAGGATCCAAATGACACTCTACGGGACAGCTATGCTGTATGACGAGTTCATAACATGGGATGTAGACGTTCACACCAAGGAAGCTTTGAAACCACAGACTCCAAAATGGAAAAGACAATGTATTATTACCCTTGTCAGCACCTAGCCTGAACTGCAACTACATTCTATACTCCACAGTAGCAACTTTTGTTATGCAGCTGATCAAGCCACAGAAAATCTCCAGAAATCATCTTCTGGACACAGATGTTCAATAAGAATCACCACATTAGGTATATGTGGAAATATGAAGGAACTGCACCAAAAAAGGGCAACTTACACGAATTTTAATTACTCTAGTCTTTGCTCCACAATTATTCTTGAGCAGCATCTTCTTAAAGAGAAGTAGAATCCAGGGATTAGTAGAAATATCATGAACAGAAAGAGGGATATTGTAAGGAGTCCCTTGTAATCAACATTTCATTAAAACAAGATGGATGGATGGTCAAGGAAGATGGATGGAAAGATAAATATTACCAAAGGTGGCCGGCAAGTAATCAACCTAATCTGAGACTGTCTCACACAGCCTGCACAGAGTCCTCTGCAGTGGCTGATACCCCAGGTTTTGAAAGAACATACAAGAAATTTCACAAGGAAAGAGATAGAACAATTGCCTGAAAGGAAGTTTTTTCTTAATTTCTGTCGATTAGTGGTTAGACTTTGCCCTGAAGCAGGTGAATTTATCTTCCTTTACAAAGGAAAAAATGGTCTACTTCATGTAAATGTGGATGCTCCTATTATTTAACATATATTTTCATTATGCTTATTTATTTAGAATTAAAAAAAAAAAACAAGGTAAAAGCGTCTGCCTGCAGCTCTAAATCTCTTTACCATATATTGCAAGAGTCATTACAGTTGTCATAACATGAACCACACAACTTAGCAAACAGGATATACTTGAACCAGCAATTATTCTGGGAAATTACAGAAATAAATAGGTGAACTGAAGTTCTACCACAGTTTGGAGGCAGTGTTTTGAAAGCTGGCAATATCATTCTTTCCCCTAAAAAAGTTGTCACAAAACAACTCCCTTGGAAAAGCAAGGCTTCAAGAGAACAGTTCTTTCGTTTAAAAAAATATTTCAACTACCTTTTTCATACTGAAAACCTGGTGAGGGAGGCATGTCAGGAAGAATCTTCATCAGCTTTTGAAGGAAATAAAAGATTTTCCTAACTTCTGTTTCTAACACTTTTCCAGTTGGAAAGCTGTGTGAAGTGTTAGGAGAGCACTCCCCACACTCACATGCTTCTACAAAGCAACTGAAGTATTTTTCAGATGAAGTTCTTAAAGGTTGTAGAAAGACATCCCACCATTTTACCAATATGAGTGGTAAAGAGTGAGACTTTTCTATTTTCTCTCTTTTTGTTTGTTATCCTTCTGCTTTCTCTAGCACAAAGCAAGACAAAAGCAACACAGTATGGGGAGGCATGGAAACTCAAAAAGCTTAAAAAATCCAAAATATACAAATAACCTCCAAAAAAATTCAGAAAAAAAAAGCACCACCCCAAAATTTAAGTCAAAGTAAGTATTAATTATTCTTCCAGTAGAAAGTACTGCTGGGAGGTAGGAAAAAGTCCCATTCCTCCTCCACCCTCGGTCACTCTACATCCCATAAGGATGTCTTTGCAGTCCCAATACACATTATTGCCCAAAACTTGGAGAGGGACTTAGAGATCCACCCAGCATTTCTATGCACATCAGCCTCTTTGATCTGAAATCCAGAACTTTGCACACCCACGTCCGACTTTGAAACTTTCACATGAATAGTCTGGGGCTCAAGGACAGTGTATTTCACTATCCAAGCATGCATGGGGAAGAAGGGAGGTGCTGCAAGGACTCTCAGCTTTTTCTGTTGATCCTTTAGCAGGTAAATCCTATTGCTGCCTCCATTATTCAAAAGACTCAACAGTAGCCATGCCTGACTGCTCTGTTCCCAGGTCTGACCTGGCAGCACAGCTCCAAGGTTTCTAACCCAAAAGGACCCAACAGGTCTTTGCACAAACCAAGCAGAAGACAAAGGGAACTGCTGAACTGAACTAGCGCAGCCCACAGCTGTCCAACTAAACAAGTAATCCTGGGAATTTGTATGAAGTATCACAGAACTTAGCTCCCAGCTAGGCTGCAAGGCAAATATGGTAAGGATGGTATTTACTCTGAGGTCACTTCCTTTCTTAAGGCACTCATAACCACACAGTGAAAAAGAGAGAAAGAAGAAGACCTTGGTAGGGCTGACAAAACCTAGGGTGCAAGGAAAGGCAAAGTGAGGAGCTGTGAAGTCTTGCAAAGTTCTGGTCTCTCCTTAAGTTTTTCTTCCAGCTGCTGTGAAATGTTGGGATGAGAAAGGGTAGGCTAAATAGCTCAAGCCACAAGCCCACTGGTGGGATAAGATGTGTGAGACAAAGTTGGGTTAAGCAAGGAAAGTGAGAATCATACCTGTGTTTTTGAGCCCCATCCTTCTGCGGAAGAATGCCATTAGAGCAGAACATACCCTACTGCATCCCATATGACTACAAGCTTTTTGACTTTGGGTGAGACCCTCAGCTTCCCCCGGCTACTGTAAAGCTGAGCTTTATAGTGGTACTTTATAGTGGTAGCTGGGCTGAATGCCCAGAATGAAGTGAGGCTGTGACAGAAAATTCTACATTGCCTCAACACCACCACTGAATCTTCTGCTGAAAGAGGAAAAACAGACCTCTGTTGGCCAAGGAGCAAGTACAACACCTTCCAGTACAGTCCAGTGGGATAAAATGCCTGGTGTGGTCACATCCACAGGTCCCCCAATGATGTAATCAGGGTCCAACAAAAGACATTATTTCCCAACTAAAATTAGCAAAGGCAGCAAGGTATTTACCCATCCTGGCCTTATATTAAAACATATAGGAAGGACCAACAGAGACAGAAATTACAAGGTGACACTAAAGAGTTAATGAAAAGTTTGAACTAGGCCATAAATAGACAGACAACCAGCCAGACTCTTCCAAGAGGAATTCAAATGCTGAACTGTATCCCAAGTCCTACTCTTCTGGAAGAAAAGAGAAGTGTTCTTTTAGTAATGCTGTTGTGATAAGTTTTAATTATATGAAAATCTTACCAGTAGTTACACTGCTGCTACAGTTTGCAAAGGTTTCATTGTTCAGCAAGAGCAAGACACCCTACATAACAATTTTTGTTCCTCTTGTGTTTCCTCTTTGTTCCTGGCGTTCCACTTAATGGACTTAGTAGAAAAATGAAAATATGACATCCCTCATCCATAGGCTGTTAAACTGCAGGATAAACCTCAGCATATAAAGCTCCATGGAACTGCTAGGTTCTCTTATTTCTACTTAGACTGCAAGTGGAGCAAGACCACTTGTGCTGTACTCCTACAGCTTCCAGATCCCACATCGTAGTGATATCTGAAACAGGGAGAGGGAGAGAGAGAGAGCAGGCCAGCCACATGATCCTGCAGCTGAGAATGAATACATGGAAGCCAAGTAATCAAATGTTATTCTGTAAAATCAAATTGCTTCCACCTCACTTGCAGCCACATGGTTTCTACACCCAGCACAGCAGAGCCATGCTTCACAAAAAGTAAGTTAAGCCATCTTTGAATGGTCTTCCATCCCTCAGTCTTCCCTTTTCTCGCCGAATCTGAGTGCAGCCTTTCAGACAGGGAAGCTAAAATGCAGTGCTGCCTAGCAACAGCCAGGGACTTTCCACAGGAGCCTCTCCTTATCCTCCCTCTGGAGACATCCACGTCACAAGCAAACCACGAGATGCAGCAACTCATTAACTCCTATTTACACCGATACAAGGCAGAGCTGAAAAAACATTTATTTGGCTACATGACTTGCAGTAGCCCAAAGCAGGGGAAATGGCCTATAGGAAAGGTGACATATTCAGTGTAGTAGTCCTGGGATCATTCCTAACTACTACACCAATGTGAAAGTGTAGTTTTATTTCCTCAAGCTATTTTCTGGGAGCTATGACAATGAGCAGAGCAGAGATTTGTCAAAGGTCATGAAGGGTATTAGTAGCAGAGCTGAGAATAAAACCATAAGGCATGGTTTCCAAAACTTTCTTCCACTTGCAGAAAATTAAATGGAAGAAAAAGAGGCAGTATCTCTATTTCAATTAAAAAGTCTTTCCTGCTGGTCTCTGACATAACTGCTGGCATCAGTGATGAAAAATATGGCTTGGAAGCATTATTATTTGCATGAAGGGAAGTTTATTTTGCTATCTACTGTGATTTCTACTAAAAGGAGGAAATGACACGACTAAGGAAATGTTAAAGCCTTTTTGAGGACACGAGTTATGCCTCGCTCTAAAAGTAAAGCTGAATTGAAACACTTTAGGGTTAACCTTCCAGAAAACAGCAGAATCAGTTCAGCCCAAGAACCTACCCACCAATCTCACCTCCTGCTCATAACCCAGAGTCCTGAGCCTGGATTCAAAAGAAGGTTGCAGGGACTGGAAATAACAGTGTCACATATTCACCAAATGAAATGTGGTAATGAACTCCTGATCTGCCACACATACAGCTTTGCTGCACATCGCCACCACATCAAAATACCCCTATTAGAGCAGAGTTGAGCCACCAGCCCTGTTTCTCTTGAGGCACAGCTCTCCAGTCCAGCCTTGCTTCAGGAAATATCTCCAATTGCTTAAGCAGCAGTGCTGCAACTCCTCCAACACTGACTTGAGCAGTTCTGAACTAACCCAGGAGAAAATGGTGAATGCCTGCACTTGCTTATGCACAAAAGCTGCCATAGAACTATTCTATATAAACTGCACCATCCAGATGACTGTAATATATATTAATAATCAAAATACATGCATTCTTAATGCAAGATGACTCTAGGAATAGTGATATCTCCAAAAGGAATGAATTTACGTCATACTGCTGCAACAGTTCAATACTAAGTACTTAAAACTCTGTCAACACACAATTAAAAGACAGGCATCATAACTTAATTTTCAAATGTTTCAGAGTTTGAACAAACTCTTAAACCAGAATACAGTGCAAAATGTTTTACATTAATAGATATTAATAAACACTTTTCATCTTACAACTGCTTTTCATATACACATTTCTGGTTTTAGAATAGATTCATTTTCACTACCTCTGCAAGACAAAGCAACTCCTTTGTCCATTAATGAATGTTGTGAGGGAGTGAGAAGCATTTTAATTGCTTTTATTTATTTAATTTTATTATCTGGTCACAGTTTTAAACTTAGGGGTTGTCCAGAGTTGGATGTAGTTTAACTACTATGGCTTTTCTCAGACTAGTTCCGCCTATTTCAAGCAAGAGAGCACAGGAACTCTCAATTTCTCGACATAATTCATCATTTAATGACGCACTTCATTAAATTCTACATACTGATATACAACCAGCTTGTTACAATTTAGCAATGTTGCAGGGACTTTTACTTGCTTAATGAAAGATTTCAAAATTTAAAAGAAAAAAAAAATCTGTATTCAGTAACTGTGCTTTAATTTGACTGAAATATCAGACTTCCCAAAGAACATCAATCAGGCCAGAGGTCTGCCTTTCTTTAGTTTTGCTCATGATCCTCCAGAGGACAAGTGCATTTTAAAGGTATGGACATTTCTGTTTCTTGTGGACATCTTAAGGCTCTTGACAGGAGAGTTTAAACAGTACAAATTTTCAGAGAAAGCCTCCTCAGCTCCATAACCCCTGTTTTACTTCTATGCTGTTAACCGTATCAGCCAGCTTCCCAGTTGTCCAGAGTCTTCCAGGAACAAGAAGGCAGATCAAACTTGAATGTCAAGCACAGAAACAGAGAAACGGACTGATGGTATTGCTTTTTTTTTGTTTTGTTTTTTGGGTTTTTTTTAAAAAAAGAACTGAAAGAAGAAACAGTACAGTGTGAGGAGAAATTGTACTCTAAGTCATGGCAGTGGGCTGGTGAAAAGGGAAAAACCAAGACCAGTGATGCAATGTGCAGAGAGAAAATTGCCTCACAGCAAGGCAGGGAGGCAGATGCATGGCCCATTAAGCAAAGGACTGAAGGGGTGCCAGTAAGATACTTTTTGAGACAGCGAGGTGAAGTGGATCCTTCTGCAGAGCCATTGCCTACACGTGAGCTCCAGCCTGATGCCAATCCCCAGTACACACAGTGAGTCAGCCAGGGAAGTATGGTGAAATCATTAAGTACCTTGGACTTCATTAGTGTAAGAGATCCGATTGCCAGGATGTCTTGGCAGGAACAAGCACAGCTTTGAAGATTGCAAGAAGATTGAATCAAGTCTGGTGACAGGGAAAAGATTGAACCAATGTTGAAATATGCACGTGTGTTTGTATGATGTTTAACTCAGTCATTGTAGTAAAAAATTACTAGCTTTTCTGGAATGGTATATAAGCTCATGTAGCCCACAATAAAATCAGATTCTGATCACCGAGTCAGTTGTCCTCATCTCTCTTCATCGCAGATAGGGAAGCACAGCCCTATGGCCCTCCTCCCCCGGGAAGGCATTTCAGAGCAAAGAGCCTGCCCCACCCCCTTTCCTAACAGCCCTCAGAGACAGGTTTGGGCCAAGAGGAACAGCTTTCCCCAGCAGCCAGCTGCTGCTGCAAGCCTGTCCTCTACCCCAACACTGCTGGGGTGGGGAGAGCTGCAGAGGGTTAAGGTGCAGGGCAGGGGTGCAGCTGCAGCACAGTGGGCAGATGACGTCAGGATGCTGCACAAAGTGGCCATTGTGCAGCACCCTGTGAGCGTAGGCTTCTGGATGGTCCCACCTCCATCCCACCCTGTAATACCATGACAGCACAATGGCTGCAGGGGCAGGAGGCCCACAGCTGCTACCCATCAGAGCAGGGAGGCACATGCAGGCAAACGAGCAGCAGTCTCATGCTTCTGATGAAGCAGGGCCACCCAGCAAGGTCCTTTTTAGAGCACAGGGTGAATTAAAGGAGAGGGATCGGATACCCTCAAAGGCAGTGCTTACACAGGACAGATGTGAAACCCTAGCACAGCCCTAGATACAGTTCAGTAGCAAGGCTGATGCTTTCAGTGTTTTCCCAACCCAACAGCTCTGTGCACTTTCAGGCTTAAACCTCACAGCTCAGTGCCCTCTGCTTTAGAGAAATCCTCCACCCAAGAGAACACATGCCCACATGGCAGAGCACGAGAGAGCAAGGCCACGGTTCCTGCCCTTTCACCAATACAATGATGAGTTTTGTACAAGGACCAAAGCCAGGTCTGCCATCCCAATGAGTTTAGGATAATAACAAGGGAAAAAAAAAAAAGAAAAAAAAACCCACAAAAAACCCCATAAAGCTAGTTTGTAAGTTGATTTTGGACTGGGTTTTCTAATTCCCTGGCAATGAGGAGTGCTGCTAGGACATAGGCATCACATCTTAGCCCTGCAGTAGAAAAAATGTACAGAAAAAACCCCTAAGTCACAGGCTCCTCCTTACTGCTTTTAAACTAAAGCAACTCCAGCTGAGACTAACCCCCATCCAGGCTCAGGCTCCCAGGCACACGTGACTTAAATTGGCAGACAAATCAGGGGGCCAAGCTTTCCTAGCAGGCACCTGAGGGTACACTCTGCATTTGCATCACCCTGTACCAGGGGATCACTCACTGTCTAGGCCCAGGGGTGCAAAGCCACTATCCAGTGCATCCATGTACCTTGCACAGACACAAGCTCCCTGTCCAAGCCCTGAAGCAGCACAGCAACAGGAAGGCTGTAGTTCAGCCATAGCTTTAAATTACAATTATTATCAGTCACAGTCTCCAGACTTCTCCATCAAAAGTTAAACAGCCTCACAGCATTTTAAAACACAGGCCAACTCAAATGGTTTGGCCAACAGTCCCCTCCTACAAAAACAAACCTCAGCATTCAAACAATAAGCTGTGGTGATACTGTGGAACATCCTGAAAAGCCTCTTAACTCTTTTGAAAGTTATTTCTAATTAATATTGAGTTGAATTAGTCATTCATGCTTTTTTTGCCACATTTATCCTCAGTCCATCTGAAGTTCCTTCAAAACATCAACACATTTGTTCTCTTGACATTGTCATAAAGGGCTCCTATCTCTACCAAGATGGGAGTCCCAGTTATCCAGGCAGCACCTCTGCCAGCAAGGGCCAAAAATCCACAGCCTCCATATAGTGCAAACACTGACAGCTTAGTACATCTGGACAAGGCAGCAGAGGAAATGCTGATGATTAAGTGATCATTGAGAACAAATTCAAATTTAAAAAAAGCAAAGTCTTACAAAAAAAGGCAAAGCCTTACAAAAGAAGATGTACTGCAAGGACTTCTACTCAGCAAACAGTGGACCATGAAAACCAAAACAAAATAATTCCTGTGGTCACCAAAATGCTTTCCAATATGGTATCATTAATCACCTCATTTTGTGCACTACTGGGAAGGTCTCAGTTATCATTGCTGAAGAGAAATGGATGAAACCCCCATCAAATACAAACTGGCAGAACAGCAAGTCAGTCTCACCAGTAACTCTCTAAATAAGCACAGCCCAGTTACACTGCAGTCCAGAAAGGCGATGTGCAAATGATTGCTGCAGGGTGGCACCAGTCTCCTGGGCCTGGTCAATGCCTGCTATGGAAAAGAGTGAGCTGAATTTTGGCCAACAAGGTCTGCCACCTGGCAGAACATCTGAATTCCCACTATTCCCAAGGCCCAGAGAACAGATTAAATTATTCAAATTACAGGATGCTTTTTTAAGTTTTCTCTGCATATCACAGTAGAGCTACAGCTAACATAAACACAGCTACCTACTCACACAGTTGTGGTCTAAGCTAACTGTCGGCCTGTCTGTAGGTGACTGGTTTTCTACTTCTCCTTGGTCTCCTTTGTGGCATACAGTTTCCAGATATACTCTGGACCTGTACAGAAGCCCCGTTCCTTTAGGAACAGATAAAACGGGCCATATTTGACCTGGCACTTTTACCACTAGCCCTTTGACTGGAGAGAGGAAAGGAACACTCTCTATGCAGCAACTCTGGCTCAGCAGCCACTTTCACTGCTGGAAAAGGTCTGAGTCTGAGTCTGCTGCTCTGCAGGGTACATCAGATGGTTCATCTATTCACTCCATGTCAACCCCAAATCCCTCACTGAGTTTTCTCTGAGGCCTGGAAAAAATGCAAAACTCCATTTGTGCAGGAAATAGACCTGACCAAAAACTCCAGTACCTGTGGAGCAACAAAAATGTAAAGAAAGGGCAGGATTAATTAATTCCCTATCACTTACCTGCACATGCCGAAGGTACCAAAGTTCAAGTAGTGGGCTTGCCCCTCCTGCTCACTAGAGTCTGTGAAAGGAGGAGGGGTGCAAAGAGACTGGGGGGGTCTAGTTTCACAGCAGGCAGGCATAGTAGCAGCTCCTGAGTAAAAGTTTACAAAGCTTTTAATTCAGGGCCGCCAATGTGACTGTTTCCTCCCTTCCTTCCTGGCCTTGGCTCCAAAGCTTTCCACAGGGAATGTCCAGTCTAGTCTAACATATCATCTGATGTCACTATAGTTTATCTTGCTTCTAACTGAGGCCTTAGCTTGGACATGATTCCAAAACCATCCCTCCCCACACACAGACTTTTGCTTCAGACAGAGCTAGGGCAGAAGGCATATTGCCTCCTGCAGCTTTATTGCATTCCCCTCACCACTTCTGCACATGGGAGATGGCAGTGCTAGGGGCTTGAAACAAGCAGCCCCAGATTCTTCCATCCTTTTGTTGTTTAAATGCTTTAAATGCTGCCCCCAAGTGCCCCAAGAAGGGGTTCAGACATCAGCACAAGTCAGGCAATAGAGTAAACACAGTTGCCTTTTAAGCAGGGAGATACAGAAAGAGCTCTAAAAATCACACAGCTGTATACCCTGGGAAAGAAGAAAAATACTAAAATCACTGAAAGGGATCCACTCTTGTCATCTGTGACAATACAGGGACATGGAGAGGAAGAGAATCCACAGATGGCTGCTCCAAACCCAGAGGACACAGAGATAACAATGTCTGCTTTTACACTGTCCTTGAGTAAGTGAAAAAACTACGAGACATTCTAAATGCTCTATGCATGCCACAGGGCCTCATGCACACCAACCACAAAGCATGAACAGCCAAGCACATGGAGCACCAGATTCCCAGAGGAGGCTGCATACTCACACAGGTTTGCTACATGAAAGGATAGATGTGTGTGTGGACAGCAAAAGGAAAAAGTAGGCCAAAACAACCAGTTCAAAATGGTTTCAAGTCTAGATTTTTAAGCCAATTTCTTCATGGTTTTGATACAACTAGAACAGTTTAGATGTTCATATGAAGTATTTATGTTTAAAAGTAAAAATTCTTGGACTCAAATTATTGTTTGTCAGTCCAAAACCCTACCCTAAAGTTAGCACAAGGAACTTTTTAGGAAGTATAAAACCCACACAAGGTCTACCTAATCCACTACAGAAAATATCAAGTGGAGATCAGTGGGTTTCTCTGAGGAGAATCTGCAATATGTACCTTGTCATCAGATTTTTAGTGAGAGGATTGGTCTTAGTGGAGCTTCTCAAAAATAGGGCAACAGGAGATATACTCATTGCACTAAATGAAGAAAGGATTTGTCAGTGGCCTGGATCTTCACAATAGGAACCTCAAAAGGTGGCTATGAATTGTCTCTCACAATCTCCAGCTGAGTGCAAAGGACATTACATGTGGGAACCTTTGCCTTAGGTTCATCTGGTGCCGCTAGGAGCATTCATTCACAAGTGGAACTTTAAGCAGCAGGCACATAAGGTCACATCTTCAGATGAGACCTTGGATTCATGGACAGTGGGGAAACTTTGAAAAAGCCAAATGCAGACTGACTACATAAACTGCTTTGGAAAGCCCAAACAAGCCTGTCTGAAAGTAGAAAAATCCCAGCCATGTGGCTTGCTCAGGCTCTGAACACATGGCAACAGAGTCCCTCTCTTTCTCCCAACACACATACATGTATCCTGTCTGCACTGCCCTGCAAAATATTTGAGCATATTCTCCTTTCACATAACTATGCCTGTTTGGGAAATCTCATGTGTTTGCATAAGCGCATGAAAATGAAAAAATACTACATTAGAAACTGGAGACCAGATGATGATTAACAAACCTGAGATGCCATTTTTGCCTACAAATAGACATCCAAGAAATTGGAGTTGTACAACACTAATCACCACAGAGAAAAATGATGATGTGAGCCAGCTGTTCCCACATTCCCCATCCAATCACCTATTTGTCACCCTGCTCCTCTTCCCCAGTGAACCTCACTTAGACATTAGTGACAAGAGAACATGCTGAAGCAGCTAGCCAGCTAACAGGATAAAGGCCTCTTACTTCAGAGAGCTAATCCATTTATGCAGGACATAACTAGTGGTTGCACATGGAGATTGCTCTCCCATGCCCACAGGCAGCAGGGCCTGCCCACATGTGCCTTGCAGCACAACAGTGCACAGCACACAGGGTCTTGCTCAAGTGGTGCTTGAGTGTTGAAACTCAGAACTTGTGATGGGGCTCGACCTACCAACTTTGAAAGAGCTGGCCTAGGCCTGTACCCATGTGAACAGCTTGCAAATACTTCAGAAGAGCCAGTATCTCCTGCCTGGTGCACTGTCCTTCCTCTTAAGTAGGCATATGGTTCCCTTCAGCACTGCTGATCAGCACTTGCAGATTCTGATACCATTTTTCATCCCTTCATTCACATCCTCACAGGTGCACATGGCTTGAAATGGTGTAAAGCTGGTCCAAGAAACCAGTGCAGGAAACAATAAAACCAGTTCAGCAATCAGTGTTTCTCCCTGGACACTCCAATGAGCTCAGTGAGCTTCAGCATCTCTACTTGTCCATGGGTGCCAGCACAGGATACGCATTACTCCTGCCAAATTTTTGAACTCCCCTGTGTGATGGCAGTGAGGCACCATTGGAGCCAGAAGTAGATAATTGCCTTCCTAACAGGTGTTAGCAGAGCACAGCAACCCTCAGAGCTGTGCATGAAGTATTTGTTGGAGAACTTCTGCCCCCAAGCATGCCACTCCATTATCTGCATCATGATCCACTTTCCAAATAGCTGGAAATAAACTATCAATACAATAGCTTGCAAGATCCATATCAGAGCCTGTATAACACAATCCAGTGTTCATAACACATGCATCAGTTTTAATGCACAAATCGTATCAGTGTTTCCTTCTTTCAGCTCAGGATTTTGGCCCATCTCACACTTACGAAATGGTCATGCCCTAGAACCAAGAGGGCTTCTTCACTCAACACACTGCAGAAGGGCAAAAGTTCAGATTAAGTCATTAAAAAGAGATCAGAATGTCTCAACGCCAAGTTCATTAGAATCCTCTGTGCAGAGAAAGGCTGATAACAAAAACAAGCACTTACACCCATTTATATGAATAGTTTTGAGGATGTTTGAATTATTTGGATGCTTGTCTCTGGAAAGCAAATGAACCAGTACCTCAGCTCCATATATATGGACTGAGTAACATAGGCAAGTCTCACAATTGCAGCAGTAGTTACAGCTGCTGTCTACCTCTAACCCTACCAGCAGCCGCATCGTGAGACATCAGTCTGGCTTTTTTTCAGCTTCTTGTGGTTTACCATTTCACTCAGCTCAAGAGAGGGTCCATAGGCTGTTTAGCACAACTGCCCACAGTAACAGTCTGCAAAATGCAAACAGGACAAACTAACACAGCAAAAATGCCTTTCACACTTCTTGTAGCAGTCAGGCTTGAATAGAACATTGGTGTACTATGAAAGAAAAGAATTCTTAAATAGTTGTACTATAAACCTTTCTGCTCAGAAAATATTTTCCAGGAGTACCACTTGCAGTGCTCATAATTGCACTCATTCCACTAACAATAATTAGAAACTAATGGCGTTGGTTATGTTTTTCAGAGGACTACAAGAAATTATCTTAAGTTGAAAATTAAGAGGTATTGGATAGCACTCCAAACTCAGTACTACAATGAAATTAAACATGCCATGAACTTGCTGTGCTATTTCCACCAGAGCTCTGAACAAAGCACTGCAGCTTATATTAAGACTCTCTTTAAAGCATTATCAGTATACAGTATTATCATCCAGTCAGGTACGCTATATTCTTGAATGAGGTTTTCCTGTCTTTCCAGCACATATAGAAAACAGTAGCAGTAACAAACTTTACAGAACAAACTCAGGGCATTTCCTGACCTATAGTGGTTCTCCCAGCTGCAAACCAAATCACCTGAAACATAACCAGTAATAGGTTTACAGAAGTTAGAAAAATCAGACAACTCACTAGCTTTATTTTAAAGATATTTCTACCTATACTAGGAATTACACAGATCCACTAGATTTGAAATTTGGAAAGTGAGTTTGTAAAAGCTGTTCCTTGTTTCTTAATCATAATATACCCACATTCAACCATGTCAGAGCCTACAGGATTGTTAGATGAGCCTCTGAAGTCACAGGCAAGATAGGGAGTGTCTAAAGCCTCCACAGGTAGATAAGATTTTTATTTTGTTTATGTTTATTTTATATTTTATTATGTTTATGCTGTCAAAAAAAGCATGCTTATAATAAGACTGCAAAGTAACTTGCAAAGCATTTTACGGTTTTATCCTTTGTACAGCAGATCAACGTGTTTTTTCCATAATCAAACATGTGAAGGTGAAATTACAGCTTACATGCATAAGCCAGGATTTTAAAGCACAAGCATGTTTTTTAATTAAAAATACAGCTTTTCTTAATATAGACATGACCGCAGACTTCACTTACATTAAGTTCCTAACTCTCCAGACAAAGCTCAGGTTTGCAAATTCATTTCTATGAAAACTGCTTTGCATAAGCAGTTGAAGTCCAGCAGGAAACCAGAAAAGATTGTTTGCAGTGAGGAAAATCAGCAAGTTTCAAAGGGTTTCTCTTAAGTTTCTTCATTTGTATTTTATTTTAAATTTACCTGTGGCCCCCAGGACACCTATGTTTTTGAAATCTTTAATTTAGAAAATGGGTTTTTAAGCAGTTTTTTGGCTTAAAGAGGGAGGGTTTGTCTCTCCCTTATTGGTCATCATTTCTTCAAAACAAATTGTAGCTCAACAAGAAGCATATCTGGGCTCACAGCTCTGGAAACGGGCAGGGAGTTTTACAAGGGAATCTGCTTTGGTTTAACTCAGTCTCTATCTACATGAGAAATAGATGCCTCTATTGAGTGCATCCTCAGAGATGAGCTGTGGACCAATGCCCAAAACTGCCACTGACATCAACAGGCTGAAAGAAAGCGCAAGCAGAGCCCAGCAATGCAGTTCTCTTGTGAGCCAACAATGGAGAGGTTGATCAGAGCTAAACCCAAGCCCATGCCAAGGATAGCTGTGTTGTTGACAGCCAGACTGCCTATTCTACCACTTCAAAGCTTGTCTCAAATAAAGCATTTCCTAGTGTTTACTCTAGTCACAGGCTTGGCCTTAAAAGCTCAGCCAGCTTCTGCCTATTGAGCAGTTTTCAAGACTCAGACATGCCCTGGACACGCTGCTTGCTCTCCATGTGTAGTGACAAACTGGAGCACAAACACCCAGCATTAATAGTTAATCAGCACCATCACCTGACTGCCCTGCTCCTGCTGTTACCAAACTCACACTATCGCCTCCCTCCCTCCTTTTCTCACTCATGGGCAGTATCCCATGGGAGACTGCAGCATACAAAGCACACCCATGTCACCTCAGACACCAGTGCCAAGAGATGCTGGGCAAGAAAGATGTTCTGCTTCACAGATACAGAGCTAAACAATGCCTGGGAAAAGTGAAGGAAAAGCAAGCTCTTGTTTTCCATTCCTTGCTAGCATCACTTCTGTATAGCACTTTGAACAAGTATATAACCATCTGAATTCTATGCAATAGCAGCCCCTGTTATCTTGCAGTTGCTGAATTCTAAGGGAAATCAATGCTTAGTGGTAGTAAAGTAGGAGCAAAGAGAAGAAAAAAGCCCTCATCTATCTCTACTGCTTATTTCAGTTTCTTAACCTATACAACACAGTCAGAAAAGCAAGGAGAAAACTGACGCCATCACATGCCCTCTGGATTATATGAGGAATAACCAGATAGGTTCTAAATAGCCATTCACCTGCTCCAGTTTTCTCAAGCCACTTCACTGGCCTGCCAAAGAACTAAACTGCAAAGCTCTCTCCTTTTCAGAGGTTGCTACCACAAGCAAAAGATGCAACTTATTATGCCTGAAGAGAGAGCCATTCATCCACAGACCAAATACAACTTGGGCAGTGACAGCATATGGTGGAGCTGCCTGCAGACTCTCTTCTCTCCCCAGGCAAGGATGAGATATTTGTATCACAATGAGCCACATGCTGAGGGCGGAGTGGGCAGGGAGAGGTATCTGGTCAACTCAACAACCTCACTGGGACCCAACCCAGGCAGCCCCTCTAGACACATCAAGGCTGGGGAAGGTGAGGACAACCCAGCCCTACTGTAGAAAAGAAGAGCACTAGAGAAAGTCCTGATCTTCACTTCCAAGCAGCATCTCCAAGCTGGTGCTTTTGAAAAATATGCACGGGTTGCAGCAAAACTTTCTTAGTCTGTCAGGCTCTTGAGATTACTTGGGCTGAACTCGGGGACTGGTAAACAACATGCCAACATTATCCTCCTGCACTGTTCTGTGTCAAAACAAGAAAGAAAACATCCTTCAGAAAACCTTACTTGAAAAGGACCTGCAGAAGTCAACACACGAGATAGAAAAGTGATATGTTGCAGGATGGCCACCCTTGGAGATCCAATCCAGCACCCACTCTGTGACTGCTGCTCACCCCACATCCAATCACATTTTAATCAGTTGTGTTGTTGTTGCTGCAGTTAGGAGCTCTTGGTTTTGCTGCGTGATGTTTTCTGTGGCCAGCTGGCAGCCCACCATAAAACACTGCCAGTAGATATGGGAGACAGGGCTTTTCCTTCTCTTAGTTCAGTAGGAATCATTCTGTGTGGTGCTTTGTGAACAAAATGCTAGAGGTCAAAACCCCAACCATGTCCATTCACCTGCAGAGCTTCTGACTGACACTTTCAGGTGGAAGTGTTTTACCTCTTTCCCGATTTGCTCTTCCCAGGCCTACCCAACCATCGGAGTCAGACCAAGAGTTCAAGTCCTACACAGCATCACCAGCATCACTCAGTCATTCTCCCTAAGTCACATCCTAAGGCCACATGCCAGTGGTGCCCATATGCCAATTGAGCTCCTCTCTTTGGACTGCAGCCAAAGACTCAGCTCTAGTCTAATACCTTCTTAACAGGCTTTAGAGCTTTGAGGGAAAAAAAAAAAAAGACAGCAGGGAAGATAGCCAGCAAGCCTGCCAATCTAAATGATAAGCCCTTGGCTTTAACCTCAGGCTCATAATTTTCTGCCACTGGTGCCAGGTGCTATTATTGTCCCTTTGGGAATCTTAATACAGCAAAAATACTCTTTATAGCTTTATCTTCACCATTCTTAACCTTCCTATTCCATATATCTCTACTGCCTCTCAAACTTCAGCCACATCAAATTTCCTTCCCTCATCTTCCTTTTCCTCAATCAAGCTCTGTGTATTCTCCAGACGACCCTGACCAATCTAATTCCTACTCTCTTTCATGATTCACAGCAGCAGATTCAAGGAACCACATTTCAGATGTCTCAGCATATATTCTAGCTACTGGCTCACCCTCCCTTGGTAGTCCAGATGGATATATTCACCAGTATGCAAGTTTCCAGGAAAAGGCAGCAAAATTATACAGCCACATACCCTAGGAAAAAGAGACGGATAAGTATTTCCAGAGAGAAGCTCATTTATCCATCTCCCTCTTGAACTGTTGCCCCTTTGCACATGTTGCAAAATCGGAACAAAAAATGCACTGAGACAAAACAAGGAAAGAAATCATCACGGGAGAAGAACAGAAGCATTTGGCTCGAGAAATGGACAACACATTCTGTGCCAGGGCTCATGCAACAGTGGAAGAGGTGCTGAGAGAGGTGCGTGCTAAGAATGAAAGTCTGCTAGCAGCACACCTGAAAGGTGAACACAGTATCAACAGATGCCATGGGGCAAGGCAGAACTGGAGTGGACTTGCACTATAATTAATTTTTTATTTCAACAATGCACAGAAAGCATAGATCCTCTTGGAGAAGCTGTTGGCATACAGGCCGTATAACTTCCAGAGGGCCTTTGCAAACCTCAGCCACTCTGAGAATGCTTTAATCTCTGGTACACTGGTTGATGCTGAGTTTAGGAATAGGACTAGGTTATCCTGCCTGCCTTGCCTCTGACATTTACAAGTTGAACCTTACCATCGGTGACAAGAAAACATCGTCAACTTACTTGTTCAGGAGGATATCCCTATACTTTCTAAGAAGCAGCTAGGCCAAGTTTTCCATGGGTAACTGCTCTCTTATGTTCCAGTCCATCCACCTGCAGCTGCATACAGGCACTTCCTTATGTTTTTGCATGAATTAGATAACCATCCAGGGAACACTTACGAGACACAAAGACAGAGGTTATCTGCTGCCTGGCAGAGTCATAATCACTTCCTTGGGTCTAGGTGGAGTTCCTCATGCTTTCCCCTGCTATCGAGTCTCTCTGCACCTCCCAGACAGCACATTTTCTCCCCACCCCTGTCAGAGTATCAATGTCTGATGTCAGCAAACTGGACATCAGCTGGCTGACACTGAACCAGTCTTTACAACAGAGATCAAGCCATACTAGAACATCTTCTCAGCTCCGCAAAGAAGCAAAGAAAAAGACACCTGTAGCATGCCTCCATCTCCCACTCACATGGTACATGTCTAAAGTCCCAGAGCCCCCCACCATGGAACTACATCCTCACAGGCAAGCAGACCAGACAATGTCATCAAAATCACGTTCAGCCCCAAATTTCCTCATGCTAGGACTGCCTTGCAGCAGCCATACATAGCATTTCTTTGCTGGCCACTTCAGTGCCAAACACTGTCAGGGTTAAGATAGGCACTTCTGTGCTGGAAAAACAGCTGCTGCAGGGTATTTCTGGGGGTAAAAAATTAAAGCAAAATTGCAGGAGGTTACCAGAAGCAGAATTTCTCATTCTGTATTGATGCAGTCAGTTTCTGCAAGACTTTCTTTACTATGTCACTTCAATAAGCCCATCGACAAAGAACTGCTATGGCCCAACTTCTCACACCTGACAGACAAGTTCTGGTACTTGCCCCCTTAAGAATTGGTGTAAGCCATTATGCTCAGCACAGGCCCCTGAAGTCCACTCAGTCATTCTGGAGAGTGAAGCCCAGGACAGAGACTGTGCTGAAACTACCACCAGCACCAGCACTAGATCTTCTAGCACCATCTCACCACAGAGAGAAGCTCAGATGGGCAAATAGATGGTAACAACTCAGGAACTGAAAAGGCCCGGATTCAAATGGGAGGCCGAGAGGTGAAAAGGACTCAGTACCTCACATGTGGAAGCTATTTGTCAAGTCCTGGAGAGACAGGCAAGGGCAAAATCCAGTTGTGCTAAGGATATGGAAATCTCACCCTGAAGCCATTAGCAGCCAAAATTCCAGACCCCAGTGCACCAGGGTCACACCCTGGGTCCTTGGTCCTGTGTGGCAAGTGCTGTTCTGCAGCCTCTGTGCAACCAGTATTGACTCAAAGGAAGTTTTTCGTGCTGATCACCCTACCAATGCTCAATCCAACCAAAATGCCAGTACTGAAACATACAGCAGAAGGAAGATGGTCTTAACATTATACAGCTAAGCAAATCAAGACTCTCATCTATATCCAGGCCATTCCAGTGTCAAGTCAAGATGAAGATCCACTCATCTGTCTTGCACTGAAACTAGTCATCCAACAAAGGGGGTGCAGAGCCTGCAATGAACAATGCTAATGGTAGCACAGGATGTATTTTTCTCTTCTCTGATAGCCTTTTTCATCCTAGCATCTCAATGAATTTCAAAGAATGCACTAAGCCTCCAAAAGAAAATGGTACTGACACTGTAGAGGAAGCCAAATAAAGAGCAGCTGAGATCACTTGGCTTGTTCAGCTTGAAGAAGACTGAAAGGAAACCTCATTGCAGTCTAGAACTTCCTTATGAGAAGAAGCAGAGGGGTAGGCTCTGCTCTCTTCTCTCTGGTGACCAGTGACAGGACCTAAGGAAATGGCCTGAAGCTGTGTCACAGGAGGTTTTGGTTGGATATAAGAAAAGGTCCTTCACCCAGAAGAACCTTACAGTTGGCCACTGTAAGAGGCTCCCCAGATTAGATGTCATAGCACCATCCCTGCCGAAGTTCAAAAAGCATTTGGACAATGTTCTCAAGCACAGGATGTGATTCTTGGAGCTGTCCTGTGCAGGGCCAGGAATTGGACTTGCGGGTCCTTTCCAAATCAAGGTATTCTATGAATTTCTGATTCTGTTATTCATACAAGCAGGCAAACCATGGCAGAAAGCTCTAATCAAGTCATGAAACCTAATAGATTAGCAGCATACCTGGAAATATACCCATGTATCCATACTCTCAGCCTTGTACTTCAAAATTATGCTTTCCATATTAGCCACCTACCCACACAAAGTATTTGGAGTGCTTGTTGTACCACCCCAAAGCTGCTCTCCCCCCAAGAGGTCTCTCTCTCTCTGCAAATGCTGCACTCTGACTTCTCAAGCTTCTGTAAGTAGATTTCAAAGGTGCTCCTGGCAGTCCCACTGAACAGCACAGGAGGATTCTTTACTTCCTCTCTGTTTACACAACATGCCAAGATCAATTAGTCTCCTGGGAACAAGCTCAGCAGCTCCAAGAAGTCTTTGTGACACCTTGGACTTCCTTACACCTGAAGTCTGAACCTGGTGTCTTCACCTTGAACTGAAGGATGTCCCTGCTCTCCTTGACCTTTTGCTCTCAGCATTGCCAAACATGCTAAAGTGGCAGCAGCCATGCAGGGTGGCAGCAGGCTTCATGGAATAGCAAGTGGTTGGTAGCAGGGCCTGCCTACAACGATGTGTCTGTCCAGGTACCATGATCAAGGGGTGCTGGGAGAGGGTAGTCACTGAAGCAATGTGGAGTGTCTGCACAAGTCAGGGCATTTCTGCCCAATTAAGGGAAAGACTAGAAGCCTTCTGAGCTAATTGTCTAGTCCTTTGGAGAAGTGAAGAAAAGCATGCATTGAAATATCCTCATATCACATTATTATATTATTATATTGTATTACAATATAATATATATATATATTATACAATATTGAAATATCCTCACTTGGCCCCAACAGGGATTCACTGGGTGGCCAGCTGACCAGCCAAGGTAGGAAATACATCCACCAACAGAACAAACTCTGGAACACAAAAGGGCTGAATTACTGTACCCTGTGAAGGTAGAAAGGCATAGCCTTGGCATCTAACCAAAACAGGGCTTTTTAAATCTGCTCCTGGTACGGCCTTCCCTGTTGCTGGAGGCTGAACTGAAAGGCATGGATGATGGTAATTTCCATTTATTCACGGGCCAAGAAAGGACAGCTATTGCCTAACTTCTTAAAAGCACTCTGATTGTCCCCCGACCCATTTGTCTCCCAAATTTGGTCCTCTTTTTTATCAAAAGACACCAAATCACTGGAATACAGGGAGACATTTGGACACCACTTGCCACTGACCCATAGGAAGAAGCAAAATCTTCTTAAACATCCCAACACAGAGCCACCCTACACCACAACTCTGTGGACCAATATTCCATCACCATCCAACATAAACAGAATTTGATGCGAAGCACTTGGCATCTCTTCATCCACCCTTAAGTTACCCATACCACATCCCACCCCCAAAGTGTCTTCTTATCTCATGACACATTTGCTTCAGTCCCAAATTCATCTCACCTGATATTCTTTGTCATCTGTCAGCTGCACAGAGCTTCAGGAATGGGAAGTAAGGCTCAGGGATAGGAGTGAAAGCCACATCTGCTGCTCAAAAAAAAATGTCTAGCTGATAAACTTTTCAGCTTCATTCTCATAGACAAGCACATGATAGCAAGGGTAAGAATCACAAAGCAAGAACAGCTTGATGCTCGGAGCCCAGATGAAGCCTTAGAGTAGCCTGTTAAATATTAATATTCCTCATATGCATGGTTTACCTAAGAAACACATGATGCCACACCCTACCGGATGTACACACACAGTTAATAACAGCAATTTTTCTACCAAAAATGGAAACAGATCAAAAAACAAACACCATTGTCCTATTTTGTAAGTGGGGAATGGCGTTCCTGAATTATTTTCGTAGGAGAAATAAGTACAGTTAGCAAGCAAAGACTCATAAAGCTTCAAGATGCTAGTGGCTGAAAGTTAACCAATTATAATTACAAAAATAATAAAAATAATAAAAATAATAAATTAAATAAAATAATAATAGATGTTTATAAACATTAATAAAAGTTAATGACAACAGAAATTCAGGCTGCATCTCACTTTGCATGTGTGTGTCATGTCATGTTGTGCCCTCAGTACACTTTCTTTCAAATTAAATCCACCAGCTGACTATCCTTTCTTTATAACACAGATACCACAACCATGGAATATTAATGACATCCACAGTAAAAATGTTTTTTCAATAACACACTGCCATCTTCACTCCAGATTTCAACTTCTTTTGCAAAAATCTTTACCACAATTAATCCAAAGTGGAGAGCAAGTGGACAAGGAAGCCAATTATTCTCACAAGATTTCCCCAGAAAAAAACAACAGTTTGGAAAGCTTGTTCAAATTAGCCCCTAACCTTCATCAATACACTCCTTAACATAGTGCTGAAAGGAGCTTAAAGGAGAGCAGGCAGATGCTGTGCCTGGGATCCAAATCAGAGAAATCACCTGAGCCAAAAGAAATATTTCCACATTTACTCATGTGCACTCTAAAAAAATAGAAGGCTGGGCACAGACTTAACAGCTTTCTTCTTCTCTCATAAGGATGGAAGACTAATTAAAGTCTGTCTGTATCGGTAGAAGACTTTGGTGATGTGAAATGCAAGACTGGGCTTTTGAGTGTTCCGTGAGCAGAAACTTGGCTAGATGGTTGAAAAGGGGGTGAGGAAAACTGTACTGAAAACACAAGTCTCTGCATTGTGTATTCATGGGATGCATGCTGCCAGCAGGACTGAGAAAAACCAACAATGTAACAGAGAAATAGAAATCTCACTTTTAGAGATCTTAAGAAAAAATACATAGTCATTTCTTTTAGCGCATCCATCTTATAGGTTTAAAGGAAGTGTTGCAAGCAATGTTAAAACTAGTACATCCAATCAACCAGAGGCAGTGAAATTCTTTCCTAATGAGAGGAAATTAAGAACTGAAAGTAATTGTTTTAACTTACTCCAATGTACCAGGGCCACCAGTTGTCTGCAGATATCCTTTTAAACTGACACTATACCAGTGCAAATAGTAAAACAAATAATGAAGAGATGTGAAACTCTACAGCAAGGCCTTTTGAAAGGGAAGCACCAGATGGGAACTGCACAAGGCAGCCTGCCCCATTTCCCAGGCTCTGGAAAGACGAATCGAACTTATAGTGTTTCCACACCTCAGTCCTAGGCCAAACTGAAGTCCTGCAAAATCAAGAGTAACTGCATCTAGACCAAATTGTAAGCAGTTTATGAAGTGTTAAGAAGGTAAAAAGCACTCTTTTACATCCCTACAAAACTCCTAGGAGGCATAAAGAGATCTAGGCCCAAGGAGGTCAACAAGTGTAGAAATTCCTATCACCATCAAGTCAACAAACACTTTCACCAAAGGCTCTTTTTAAATATCCTAAACAATTTATTTATTTTGCAGTAAGTGATACAGGTCAATCATGGAAATGGTAACTTGATGAAAGCAAATGCCAGTGATTATGTTCCTGTGCTGCCTTCCTCATGGGGTAGCAAGAGAACAGCCCAACTGTAACAGGAGCCACCCAAGAAGCAGTACCCTTTACCTCTCAGGAGGGGTATCTACACTTACCCCAACTTATCCTAGACAGAGAGCAGAAGTACCCTGAAAGTATGCCCCTGAAGACATGACCACAAGAAGCAACCCTATGAATTTACTGAACCTTCCTCAATAACCCTTTTCTGTCTTTGCTTACCATGCCTTTTTCTCAAGCAATGCTGCTTTCCTCACTTGAAGTTCTGCCTTACCTGCTGCATTTTTTCCAGGTCAAGGCTGGGCCTGCTGACCTTATCCCCATATCCTTGTCGATGTCTCTTATAAGGCATGACTTGCTCCAGGCCCGCCCCAACACTTGTGAAGATTAAACGTCCAGAGGCCGGGCTCCGTACCAGGGGCTGGAGTCTCTTGGGAGGGGAGGCACTGAACAGCACAGGGCTTGGGCTGGCATGGAGGCCATCGCCCTGCTCTGCCACGGGCCGGAAAGACATTGCACACAAGCTCTTCACTTCTTCATCACTGGAGGAGGAGGTGTTGCCATTGCTGCAGCACGTGAGCTGGCTGACTTGGGACCACTTCCGCTTCTCTGTGGCAAACTCTCGGTTGATGTGCTCCAGCTCCTCTTCCGAGCTGTGGCGGTCAAGGCTGGCATGGAAGAAGGCCCGAACCTTGCAGCATTGGTTCTCTTGGTTCTGGAGTTGGTTTGTGGCCAGAGGACTCAGGGTACAATTCTGTCTTCTCTCTAGTGGGAGGAGGAGATTGAGAAGTGGCAGAAGAGATATGTGTCCCACAGCCTAATAAAATGGGCCTGTGTTCTCCTGACCTGTTGCTTTCATCTTCTCCCAAGCAAACTTCTGAGCTGTTTGCCCACCTTCTCTTCCCCAGATGAAATATTTCCCAGCTGAATGCTTCCCTTTGGAATTTTCCAGGCCTTTGTTCAGACCAGACTGATAGATGTTGTCCCCTTTCAAACCATCACCTGGAAGTCTAGTTCCAGAGAAAGAACATAGATCTGTCACCCACCTCACCTCCTCAAGGTGGAGAAGTCATGAGCTTACAAGTATGTTGCTAAGCACTTGCCTCTAGCCAAAAATATTAACTTCTAGTGACCAGTTCTCGGGGCAAAAGAGCCAAGTAAGTTATGCTATTCTAAGCATCACCTTTATGGCTCAAATAAATGAGATCTAGTTTCTGGAAATAAAAGTCTGCTATTACAAGACTGGTCTCAAGAGAGCCTGTCTTCAGCCACAAGCTAGGCATGCTTGATCTCTTCTGCTGAGCTCTTTCTATGCTAAGCATATGGAGCAGGAATTTGAATTCTAACAGGACGTGTCCTGTGGGTCAGGAATTGAACTTCCACTGCCTCTGCATAAGAATCCACTTGATCCTGGGCACAGGGCCTGCACTAATGGCAAACTTAGCGTAACTTAAGAGATGCATTTACTACAGATTTTACCTGTAGCTCTAAGCTACTCCATAGCAAGTCCAAAAGCAACACCAGAGCACCTGTATCTTCTCTATCAAAGACTCTCACTAGATGAAAGAATAGTGCTGCACAATACCAACAGTCTAGGAGGAAGGGAAAGAGATAATCAAATAATGAGTCCAGGGGAATGAAGAAACTGAAGGTTAAAACTCAAAATATCAAGAATGAGAAAACCCAGAACAAAGATGACACAAGTGCAAAAGCATGGAATAGAAGATAAATTTTTAGTCCCAGCTCTGCTGCTGGCACAATTGTGGACAATCTCTGCCCATGTCTGAAGCACTGGGCTTTTAACACATGGCTAATAATGTCTGTTTCTGGTGGTAAAAATGCAACTGCAGCTTCAGGTAACTCCAGCCTCTCCCTGGGAGATCCCAAATGCTTCAAAGGTGACTGATTTAATGCATCTGATTGTGGTACACTGGGGACTGGGAAGAAGGCACTTCCAAGAGTACAAGTGAAAAGTGAAAAACTGACTTCAGCCGTAGTATCCCAGGATCCATCTATCTTCATCCCTTTACCTCTGTCGATCTGAGCAAGTTCCTGGTTCTCTCCAGAGTCATCACTGTCTTCATCACTTGGGGGATAGGAGATCTAGGGGACAAGGAGAAAGAAAAGGCTTCATTGTGAACACTGAACAATGCCCTGCTGCTGCCCAAGCCACTTCCCCCACCCTCCACCTCCCATATCCTGCAGGCATCCACCCCATCTAACCGCACATACCCAGCCATAGCACCTTCCTGTATACACATCCTCATCTCCCAACCGCAACCTCCCCAATCTCATATCCTCTTACTTTGAGCAACACGGAACACACAGCCTACTGTTGTTTTCACCACACTATACTGCCGACTCTTTCCCAAGTACAATGAACATATCCTGCCTTTCACTTCCCAGACACATAGCTTACAACCATCATGGCCCACCACATCCACATCATGTGGATAACTGAATCTTCACTGCCAAGATAAAGACATATCCTGTTAACAGCACTATCATCTTGCAAGGCATCCACAAATGGAAGTGGCACGTTAGCTTTAGCCATCCCGTGTAGGTACCCACACTTCCCCCTTGAAGCTCACACACAATTCACCACGGAACAGACTCACCTTGCTTCCCTACAGGACAACCTTGAAGTATTTAATAGAAATAAAATAAACATGATTTCAGAGAAACACAGACAATACTGTTATGCTGTGCCCTCCAGGAGATAATTTACACTACCACCGAACACCTTTGAAAGATCCAAGAGTAACAACAATTCATATATTTTGTCAATATCAAGACTTTTCAGGAACATTTGCTCTGTGTCAGCCAATGGACTTCAAGCTACTTACTCAAAACATGTCTAACACTGAACAAACCTGGTAGCTGTCTCTTGAGAGGGCTGAGAGATCTGAAACCAAGCTTTTATAGGTCAGATAGATCACACTGCTTCTGAGTTTCCTACACAGATGAAATCCTACCTACCTTGTTACTAAAGTGACTTTTGTTCAGCTGCATAGAGCCGATCAAATCTCTGAGCTACACAGGTTAGCATGTGTCTCTGGCAGTAGTCAAAACCAAATGGGTCAAAGGAAAATGCAATACTTAAAAGAAACCTTTATAAGAAACAGTTCTGGAATAACATGATCACGGCAAGATGAACTTCATTATTCCTTACACCTTTTTACTCAGAATAAAAAACATGGCCATCATTCTTAGATGCCTAAAAATACTTGCTCACAATAGAATCCAGTGGCAATATGTTTCAAAAGGTTACATGCTATGTTTCCATTTTACACCTTTGATGTGCTGTGCTTGACTTTTATGGAAGAGGAAGCAAGAATGCAGCCATTACACTGATTTGGACCCATTTTACCTCTACCACCCTGAGGAGACGTCTTTGTAGTGCTCTAGCCACCCAGACACACAAAAGAGCAGCTACACTGAAGTAGGTATTTATGAAAGACACACTACTGATGCAGAGAGACAATAATAGTTGAGAAATTCTGATTGATACTGAATTTGACAGTTATTAAATCGACACACCTATTTTGTGACCATCCTCCAGGATTGTGTTTGGGGGGTTTTGTTTCCCTGAAAAGTACGTTGACACCTTTTTTTCCCTCCTTCTTTAAAGCTACCTTTTGCCTTTTTGCACTTTGAGAAATTAAAATATATCTTCCTTGCTAGTCTTTAAACTACATTCTAAACTGTCAAAAGATGAATTGGGCAGGACAGAGTACAGATTTCTCCCCACTGCAGATATTCCTGAAGTAAATGCAGGACATTGTTTTTCCTTCTACAGCTTGAATTTTCTTGTATATGTTCACACACATGCATCATTTAATAAAGGCAGCTGGCACTGAAGAATAGTGCCAAACATGGAGACTTCTAGTTGTCCCCAGAGCAGGTATAATATCTTGTTTGTACCATGGTAGTTCATAGAGAGGATAGCTGACACTGAGGTACCATTGTATAACTGCTGTACAGACAGACAGAGGTCCTGTCTCTGTTACGAAAGCTAAGGCTCCCATTCTAACTCGAGAGGTACTGACCTTAGTCTGTGGCTCATTCCCACATAAAAACCTTTCATTTGGACATCGCAGGGGTTTCAGTGAAGTTTAGCAGCTCTGCGTGGGAAACCTAGCAGCTTCAGTTTCTGTACAATGTGAATGTCAATACATTGTATGGCACTGCTTCCAAAAAAAAAAGCCAATGCACATGCAGGTCAAACAGCTACTGCACAATGTCACTGGCTTGAGATGCTTAAATAGGAGTTGGATTTGAGTCAATGACTGACATCTGAAGGTCTTTGTGTCTACTGGTCCTGGTCCTGGACTTCCAAAATATTCACCGTTCCTTGTGCAAGTGCAATTTTGCCAGCCCTTGGCATCATGTGGGTAACTCTCCTCTGCTGAGCCCTCCCCACTCCCTTAGGCAACCAAAGACCAATTCCTTTGTGAGTTGCCTTGAACATTTTGCTAGAGGCTTTCTTCAGAGCACCTGAAAGAAAAATCTTTCAAACCAGAGACTCTAGCTTTCGTGTCCCCCAACAGAGAACCATCATTCATCATTCACAGCAGGCTAACCATTAATCTTGCAGAGCTGAAATTTTTTACCTGCAACTCCTTGCCACGATACCCCCCCACAGGCAAAGATCAATGGAAGATCAAAAGAAGGATTCTCTCTCTGTGTGGATAACAAGACTTTCCAAAAAACTAAAGATCTACGGAATCAAAGACTAATGCTCTGACTAGTTGGAGATAAATATTCTCTCCCTTGACTCTTCACAGGCTTAACAGTAACCTTTTCCTAAACATTCAAAAACAATTTAATTAAAATTAATTTAATTTCATTAAACACAGCAGTACTGTGTGCAGGCCTTCAGCCTCATTTTTACAGTCCCTGTCCTATATTAGCAACATATTTACTTTTGTCCAGAGCAGTACAGCCCCATTTGCCTCAGAAATTCAGAACTGTGGCACTGCTGTAGCAGAAAATTTAAAAACTCCATGTCAAAGGTCCCACCAGATCATGGCTTCATTCACAGCACATCAACTGCAGAACTTTTTTGACTGAAAGACACCGTTTGGTATCACAATAGTCCAAGTTCTTGCTCAAGCTGGAACAACTAGAAAAGTTGCAAGGACTGTGCCCAACACACTCTTTGCCTTAACATGCAAATTTGAAGATAATAGAATAAAATCTTCACTTCACATAGATGGGTGAATGTTTACAAGCTATAGGACAAAAGAAGCCAAAAAAATTAAAAAAAACCCCAAAACCAAAGGACAGGTGGCCATCCACCCTTCAGTCTTTCTTCAGTAAATGCATCAGAAAGCAGCCTCCTGTTGATGAGATTCTCAGTGTTACACCTGGGTCCTTCAGCTCTGGCACTTGATGTGCTTTTGGTCAGGATAAAGACTCCTTCTGTGTCAGACAGAAACAAAGTTCCCCATGCATTTCATTTTTCATCCATCTCTAGTGAGGAATATAGGTTGGTGTAAAATAACCAGATGGTATTTAAGGAAACTTAAGAGTAAAGCTTACACTTTTGAGGGAATTTTAACATGAAAGACAATCTAGGAGATACAAGAAAATACTAGAGACAGAAAAATATGTCCCTCTCATCACACTGCTGCTTGTCAACTGAGGGATAAACTGCAGTTGAAATTGCCCATGTCCTAAAGGATCATCCTCAAAGTCTAAAGCTCTGAAATACATCAAATGAAAACATACCACTATGTTAAAGTGGAATTCCTCTTGTTTTGGCTTCCAGAAGAGAAATTACCTTGCTATCATACAATCAAAAGCAATGACATTAAAAATCATCTGTGAGCTTACAAAAGATTAAGAAATTTCACTTCTAAGGCAAAACAAAACTCTCCCAACAGGCTTCACTTAAAGGCTGTATTGTTCTAAAAACCTGAAACACCAACAGCATGGTTTGGTGTGGCTGAGGTATATACATGGGCAAGAGATAATACAAAGATACAACTGACCACAGGCAATGCCTTGTTCCCAGCTTGAGTGAAGAATGCACACATTTCACGGCTGGAGGGCATCACTCCCAATCTCCTTCTGGGAGTGAGGGAGGAGGGAAGGAGGGAGTTTACCTCCAGGGAGGTGGTTTCCCTGGCAGAGGCCAATACTGCCTGTGCTGCATGTATAAGGCTGTTTGTGACATAGGCTTATTCACTTCAGGCCAACCAGTCCAGGGAACCTCTGCAACTAAGTCCCTTCCAAGAGCCCTGGAAGGAGACTTTGCTGAGTTGGTCTCACGCCCTGGCTCCTGGCACAAAACCAGAAAGCAATGGATGAGCTCAACAGCGACTACTGGTATCTCTGTGATGGGGAACTGTTTCCACTTCTTCAGACTGGAGGAATGAAACCAGTACTCACTTACCTCCCCCCACCACACTGCCTACAGAGCAGCTGCTAAAGACATGGACAACCTACAGCACAGGGCTCTGCTGCTGGCTCTTCTCCATTTCCATTGCTTGGCTTTCGCAAAAACATTTCACTATATTTTCCTAGTGTTATTTTTCCAGGTCAACAACTAATTCAGTTGCCACGGGACACTGCCTCATCTTGAATGAGGGAGGTGCCATCCTGCCAATTATAAGAAACTCTAAATAAGAGAGAGTAGGAAAACAAGGTAGATGGGACACTGAAAGGCAGTTTTGAGCCATGGAACATTAGAAGGAAGGAAGGAATGAGTCAAACAGACCTTCAAATTAAATGTAACTCCTTTCCCAACATCTCCTTTAATTTTGAGAGCTATTCAGTATTACAGGGAGAATTTATGCTAGTACAACAGGCTGGTTCTCTCCTCAAGAAAAGTCTCCATGTTAAAGTTCAGTTCAATCTTCAAACATCCACATGTGAGATATGACTGCCCAGGCTATATCTGGGGTTTACAGCTAGGGTCCTTCAACAGCTAAACTGCAAGCAAGAACAATCCTGGTTCGGAAAAGCTTTTTTAGAATATTTTTTCCATGCTACTATGTTCCTTTTTAATTTCCTGGTAGATCTGGCCTTCAAACTCTATTCCCCATTTCCTTGCAAATGGCTACAGCTCAATCCCAGGGCTTATAATCATTGAACATGGTCCTGCTTGACAGAGCAGCTGTCAGAGTAAATGAAAGCAGGGATGGGCCAGTGGGACACAGCACACCCTGAAGCCCTTGTTTTCTAAGCCCTACACACGCCAAGGACACCAAAATTCCTGTTGTAGGAATGCCACCTTCTGCATGGGCCTAGAATGTATTAATTATCAGTGGTTTCATAAATGTGAGGGAAGCAGAGAGTCACTACAGGTAGCCAAATCTGCAATGTTTTAACAGTACAGTTACTATTTTTGTTCAGTGCTTCTCATTCTCATACACTGCCAAACATGGTGACTGGCAATTCTCAGGATGCAAGTACTTGCAGTCATTAACCAAAGAACATGGAAATCAAGATTCTGTTCTGAGGAGCAATGACTGAGCTGCATTTCCAGAAGCATGGACTTAAGTTGGGTTACCGAGATCTTGAAAGGAAGGCACAAGGCTTACACAGAACAGTGAGGATATGAGTGGTGCATGGGTGAGAGAAGGCACATGCTTGGTCCTCTTACGTCTTCATTTTAAATCCTCTTCCTCATCCACCTGCAGTTTCACAAATACATACGTGTGTTTTGACCATACTTTCTACAGCTTCTAGAAAGAATTTACACCTATGGACAAATCTGACTAGAACTAAAGCAGAGATACACTACCCTAGTCCTGGGGATCCTCATCTGGAAGTGGAGTAAACCAGTGTAGTCTATGCAGACAAGTACAGTGGGGCTGGCTTCAGCCCAGGAAAAGGGTTGTTGTTTTGACTGGTCAAAACATGGTTCAGGCCAACACAGCTGATTCTCTGCACTCTCTCATCTGCCCCACATCAGTTCTCTTTGCAGCAGTCAGAGTGTGCAAACCTCTTTTTGAAAATCTTCCCTTGCTCTTCCAAGGGCTAAGCTGAGATGATTTTGCAGGAGACAAAGGATAAAACACATGGGGGTTTACAAAATAAAAACCAAACAAAAAACTCCAAGAAACCAAGTAAGTCCCAGTGCTTCACCATTAATCCAGAAAAGTATGTATACACCACCAGTGAGCCTATGGTGCTTCAACACTTGGACTCCACAGGCACCAGAAACCATGTTCCTCAGTCCCAGGGAAGTGAATACAGCTGATTCCTACACTTGAGACTCCTATCCACCCTAGGTCTGTTCTCAGAAACTCTGCGTAAATATTGTTATAAGAGTAAAACCAAGATCATGCTTTTGAATTCCAATGAAAATAGAAATAAGTACTTGCAAACAGATTAGAACAGACTCAGTTCTACCAATGGTATAGGCACCCATATAGAGGCACGCACGCTTCCAATCAGTCATCACACTTCTGTGACAACAAAAGACGCAGAAGGAATGCTATCAATTAAAAAATTAGTCTTTAAAAGGCCTCCTAGACAATAAAAATGCACTCAGGCTCTGTTCCTTACCACCCAAAATACTCCAAATCTGAAAGAACCCCATTAAGTTTATTTATCCTCAAAGCCACTATGAGAACAAAAATATGTCTGGTTAAACATAGCTGCAGTCATGTTTGGAGCTATGGTTTCAATGTTATAAATTTCACTTGTTAAAAATACAGATAAAACAAAGTCACTACAGCCCTCACTCAGCACGTGGATGGGGTCTGGTAACAAAGGTGTTACCAAGGAAATAGAATCTTTAATCCTTCAGTTTCCTTCTTGACTTCCCAGTCCACTGTGTTCCAAAGTAAGACTGCTTCTGCAGCATGGGAGCCAGGGGAATGGTGCTGCTCCATGCTTTCATATGTATCACTCTTTCTGGTAGCAAGAATTCTTTAAAAATTCTCAAACTAACCTTATGTTGTTATCTTAACAGGCTAGTTAAGCTTTATAACTCTTACTACAAGCCACAGAAACCATACACTCCTTCAACTCCACCTCTGCCTGCATGTAAAGCTCACAGGTGTGCCACTTCCCAGTAAGTGTCCCACAAAGCTCCTACACTCAGGTTCTGCTCCATACAGATACCGAGCACAGCCTGGCCTTGGGTGGCAGTCACCTGCATGTGATAGAACCACACAAGAGTTTCTCAACTGGGTAACTCAGCTCTGTTGGTCTACTCACAGCTTTGTTGCTGCAGTAAAGAGAGCTGTGGCTAATACCCAAGCTTCAAGGATTCTTATGGAGGCTGGGGTTCCTCTGTTAGCTTTCTCATCGTATGAGGGGAGACAGCATAGTTCAGATGAGAACTATTAAAGAAAAAGGTGGCAAAGTGTTGGAAAGCAGATATTAGAAAGAAGCAGCAACACAGTTGTGATGCAAAGAGATCCTTTTGCAAAGGAGGTAAAAGGTGACAACTCTCAGCTTGTAGCCCTGGCAATCGCCGGGCTCACTCCCGGTAGGAGCAGTGTTATTCAGTAGTCTTGACACCACAAAGCATAGTAATCCAGAAAGACAAAAAGGATCCTGAAGGATTAAAGATTTTCTTTATGCACTCAAATACAGTGACTTAGCTCCATCTGTAATTTACAGCCCATTTGCTGCTAAACCTCAGCTCCAAACAGATTAAGAACAACACTATTTATCAGAGCCTGAAAACCCTCACGGACATAAGAGGAAGACAGTACAAGGGACACCTATAACTGGAAAGGCACCTCTAATAGCTGATCTTACCAGTCAGGGAGGGAGGATGAGAGCTGGCTGCTCATACCACTGCCAACCATTCCTGCCTTGTCCACTGGGATTTAAATACACCCCTCCCGACTCATACCCCACCCCCACTGGCCTAGCTCAGTTCCTATATTGCTGTGATGGGAAAAGGTTTCTTTGCACAGGCTAGCTTCGAGGGCAGTTTACAGCAACTCATCAGCATTCCACGAGTCCCCTCAACCAGGGAAGCACAGCTGACAGCAGCTGCCATAAGCAACACATCTGGTTCCAGTTTTTCCATTCCCTACTCAAAAGACTCAGAGGGCAATTGCCTTTGCCCTGAGACGCTTCCTTAGATAAGGAGAAGCTGTTGTGTTGGGAGACCTCACTCAACACTCACCTCTACTCAGCCATAAAGAACTACATTAGCCACATTTGCATATACAAGGAGCAATGTCTTAGTCAGGCTGGAAAATACATTTGGAGCACAGGAGATATTTCAGGCTTCTCCTCCCCTCAAAATCTCATATTAACCCCTCTGAGTGCAAGCAGATAAGAGCTGTTTCACCTCTGTGGATTTACACCAAACTTCTTGTGTTTTATCAGAGAGCAAACCAGTAGAATAATCCTTTCAGACCAGGCCTTTGATCCATCTGGTCAGGCACCTTCGAAGTAAGAGTTAGAAACATTTCATAACTTGCAATGCCCCTCCCTGCACTAGATCATTTCCTGGTAAATGTTTTGTGATTCCAAGTGGTTCCTAGTTGGGAAAATCTGACAAATGTGTTGTCAGATCATCCCACACATGAAGGGATGGCCTGGAAATAAGTGCACAAGGAAGAATTAGAATATTTGCTCTCTTCTCCATTATACAACACAGAAGGCACAAAATTAAATCAGTATGAGGTAGGTCCTAAACAAATAACAGGTGGTCATTTGGCAGTGTACAGTTAAAATGTGAAATACTTTGTCACAGAATGTTCTGGATGTAAACACCCTACACAGACTTGATGATATAAAATGAACAGGTTTAGATAGAAGAAACTTATTGGGTTACTAATGCAGGAGGACAGGATACTGGAGGAAATTGTAGGTCTAACATGGAACAGATGCTCCTAAATCTCATTCATGGAAGTAGGACACAGAGCACCATGCCTTTACTTGTAATGTCACAACTTAAGGGGGATGCACAGAGCAAAGTGTGACAGTGTTCTTTCAGTCCAACTCACCCCACCACAGAGTACTACTGAGACAGTGCCCAAGCACCAAATACTAAATTAGCATCCCCACATATCAATTCAGGGGCAAGATGGGAAAACCTGCATTGCACTGCAGCCCTCTGCAAAACACCATTGAGGGGTTTCCCAAAAGTGATTGGCTCTGTCCAAGGCAGAACAAAAAGGGTTCTCTGGAAAACAAAAATCTATACATGGATGATTTTTTAAGCCTCTAAATTATTTCAGTTTATGTTCTTCACACCACATACCTCTGTTCTTTCCTCTTAATTAGCTTTTGGCCATAGAACTTTATTCCCTTGAAATAACCAACTCATAGCAATAAAGAGAAAAATTATTAAAAAAAAAAAACCAAGATGCACACAGAAGAATAGTCTGGCTGCAGACAACTGTCTGGAACAGCCACTTGGCTTTGTGTGTAATAACTGGGTGACAGGGTATGAAAGGATTATTTTATATTTTTCCAGCTTACATCCAGACACACTCTCAGCAAACTGGAGAACCTAGCTGCCTGTCTGGCACTTTTCCTTAAGATGGGAAATTACCCATTCAACCAGAGGAAATTTTATTCTCATCTTATGCCCATATAGAGCTTGGCAGATTGTGTCATGCCAAGAAGTAAGGACATCAGTCAAATAAAAACCAGCACGCATCATGAAAACAATGTGACCCCATTAGGAAGGAGTAAAATGAGACAGATTGCTGAATAAAATAGATGTGAAGGGATAGGATCTTTGTGCTGTCAGCAGCTCAAATTGTGTGATCTCCTTGAAATCCTGGCTCAAAACCAGGTTTGTAGCCCAGACAAATCAGTTAATCAGCTACCAAGCAATAATTTGGTCCCTAGATATATCAGAAACCAAGGCCCACCTATTCTCATTGTGGACATTTATGAATATTGAGGTATTTGGACATCTCCCATCCTTTCGTAAATCTAGATTTAGATAAAGACCATCTACCCTGAAGTTAGGCAACAAACCTCAGCTGAACCTATCCATGAAATGGGAGACATGATTAATAAAAGCCTTTTCTGGAGACCTAAACTCAGGCATTGGTTTCCTTTTCCTCCTTAGAAAGTGTTTCAAGCCCTGAACTCATATAGCCTGATGCTGGAACTAGAATGAGAAAGTGAGTTGTTGTGGGTTAGGCATCCTTCCTTTAGTTCTGGCTCACCTGTGGAATTTTTATCCATTAGTTTCAAGGAAAACCCGATTGCTGGTACTTGGTGGGTACCTGAGAAACACAAAGAGATCGGCTGGGCCCAGGGGGGAAGGGGGGACAGGAAAAAGGGAGGGTAGGGACAGTTTTGCTGGTTTCTTCAGCTTCAGAGGACACTTTTGCTGGGAACTGTTGCTGTGGGGAGAAGGGAATTTGCCATCACCCAGACAGAGCTGCTGCTTCTTCTTCTCCTTCTTCGTTGGTGGGGCTCACATCTCCTGCCCTGCCAGGACATGCCAGTGCCAGCCACTGCTATGGAGCTGCTGATACACCTCATCCATCAGCCCAGGATCTCAGCTCATCCCTGCCATTCCAGCTGAGTGTTCCTCAGAGCCCTGCAGGAGCTTTCTGCCCAAGGGGGTTTGTGAAGCAAAGCCTCTCCTCCATCCTTTCCTGTCTCAGCCAAGAAGGCTGTCACAGGGTCCCTGGTTCTGTTCTGTTGTTGACTCTGTAGTTATTGTTGTTTTTTTGCCTTGTTATACATACTAGTAAAGAACCACCATTCCTATCCCCAGATCTCTGCCTGAGAGCCCTTGATTTCAAAATTATAATAATTCAGAGGGAGGGGGTCTACATTTTCATTCCAAGGGAGGCTCCTGCCCTCCCTAGCAGACACCTGTCTTCTAAAACCTAGACACGAATCCAGGCAAAGCTGGAGAGGCCTTTTCTCAGGTATGTTTGCTGGGTAGAAAGACCAACCAACCCAGTCATGCTCTTTGATGAAGGCAACCCACAACCCACCAGGCTACCATGCCTTAGGGATACCAACGCAGGTTTCACTGCCTCTCCTCACTCACAACACTCATCTGAAGGGTGCATGCCAATGGAGCACAGACATCAATCTGTTCCCAGCACCACAGCTCAGGTCTTGGCAACCTGAAGTTCTCTGCAGCAGGATGAGCCTGGATGATGAGCTGTCTGGAGAAGAGTGACAGGGGCTGAGAGGGCTAGAAATAAAGAAACAAGGGGATGGTCCACACCAGCTGCTTTGTAAAGCACAGAATCTTCTTTTGGCTTTTAGCCCCTGCCACCCTTAGATGACATTCTGCTGTGCTAACACAGAATAACTAGAAAGAACACGGATTTGGATTACTGCACATGCAGTCATGTGACAGCTTTGGTACAAATTTACCAAGCAAAATACTTTGTTACATGCAAATCCAACGGGAAGTTTCCATAAGCAACCGTGGTATTTCACCCTCCATGAAGCCATCCATGATGGACCAGATAACTAATCATGTGAGTTCTTCACAAGGGTACTCTGTTGGGGCATTCCCATTCTGCTAGAGCTTCTCAGTAGGACAACAGCAGAAGTTCAGCTAGCTGAGCACTTGGTGTGCTACAGTGACTACAAATGAGATTTTAAAAAAAAAAAAAACCTCCCACAAAAAAAAAATACTTATCACGTAATATCTGCTCTCCCTGATCAGCCAGCTCCTGAGAGGCCCCAGCCTAAAGATGCCTGTCCTACAAGAACTGATCAATTCAGTGTAACATATAGACTGAGGTACATATGGACACCAGGTCTTTGTGCAAATAGACCAGCTTATGGCAGAGAGGAGATTATAAAGGCACAAAGAGCAAGAACACAGCAAGAGAAGGAAGAAATGCCTAGAGACACCCTGAGCTGTCCACCCCCAAGGAGTAACCATGCTGATCCAGAAGAAACTTTCTTTGAACTGTGCTTCACCTGCTTGCTGCATCCCCACAGTTTGGGTAGCCCTGTGCCCACACTGGCATGGAGACAGCTCTGCATAGGCCACACTGGGCCATACATTCTTTACATCGACTTTCAGGCCTGGGTCACAGCAGAGTTAACAGCACAGGTAATGCTTCCTGAGCACACAAGGATCACAACTAACTAGCTTTTCTCTAAATCCTTGCCTGGGTGTTCACACTGAGTACTTGTGAATGGTTCTGATGCCTTTTCACAAACACCTTGGCTGGCTGACTGCTGGTCACCGGTGGCAGGAGAACAAACAGGCACTGCCCACGGCCACGTACAGCAGCTCCTGCGGCAGAGCACGGCCAAGCACACACACATCCCTGTGATGTCGGTTGCTAGGAAGTGCTGGATCACCCGGCAACCTGAATCCCACTCAATAGGAGAACAGGAGCTACAGATAAAGGCACGGGGGTGGGAGGGGTTGGCACTGCCTACAATGTGTGTGGGAGTGTTACTTCCCACTGAAAAGGGAATAGAGCCCTTGGCTCCCGTTCTGAGGAATCCCAACACTGCTGTGACCCCGGGCATGCTCCAGGAACAGCCAGGGAAGCTGGCCAGGCTGACACATTACAGCAGAGTGGTGCCCTGCCCACCCACCACTCCACAGAACTCTCCTTAACAGATGCAAGCTTTGCTTTTTACTATAAAAAGCGGTGAACCCACTTTTTTGTGAAAGCCATATAATTAAAATAAATAATAACCTCGTTCTGCTTTCTATTATCACCTCAACTATGAGCTCTTTTCATGCCCAAAAAGACATTTAGCATCCCAAATAGTGCAACAAATTTTCAACTTGTAGGAGAATGCAGGACAGCAGGAAATATAGAACGGCACTATCCAGCAAAGAAAAATAATCAGTTATCACTGAAATCCCAAAGTTAAATACATAGCTTCATAATATTGATTTTTTTAATACTGACTTTTCAGAATTCAGTTTTTCATTCAGATAAAAACCAATAATTGGGAAATACAAGGAAAAGTAAGGAGATTTCTTTGTGCCTTTGGGAGGTGGACTTTTTTATAAGCTAGTCCATCATTTCCTATCAGTCATAAAGGCCAGCTGAGACAATGTCTTAACAAACTAACCCAATGCCAATGAATGCCCCATGATGCTGTATTTGCAGTATCTGTAAATTTTCTGAAGTACCACTCTTAGGAATTAAGTCATTACAGGAGATTATCAGTGCTAAATGTCTGCACAGAAAAGATGACAACCCTTAAAGATTCAGACCTTCAAGCCAAGTAGAAAGAATCGCAAGCCTATTATTTTACAGTGTCTCAAGCAGAAATCTCAAAAACCTGAGGCTTAAAGTGGCTGGGATTGCCTGTTCTATTCTTTGCCTTAGCTAAGTATCTATCACAGCATTTCTAACCCACTAACATACATATTTTCAGTCCAAATTATCACAAGCCTAACTTAAGGCATATTCATAGATACTCCGTAAGTCACAACTGTAATTACACACTTGGATTGATGTGTTTTTGTCTTTCCTGAGATTACAAACCAGAAGCATCTAACGTAACCAGCTGATGTAACAGGAAGAAAAGCAAAGTTTCAATGTAAAACAGAGTCCTGCAGCTCTAGAGGAATGAACCTGTTTGGTGGCATCTGCTGAAAAAGCTACAAAGGAGAGAAAACCTACCTACACTGCATCAGACAAAGCTAAATCTTCCCTGTGTCAAGCTGAAGACCTGTGACACATGGCAAACAATCAGCCCAAAGAAATCAGTCTGTCCTCATTCATAGTAAGCCTGAGCACTTATGCAGATCTTTCAAAGCATACTAACTGTGCATCATCAATAATAATGGTACTCCACTTGTTTTTTTTGGTCTAAGGAGAAAAAAAAATAACACTCCCTGCTCTACAGAGTAACAAGCTACTACAGGGACATGACTGCAGGAGTCACTGCCTGCAAGCTTGACGTTCACTTTGCACGGACAGCTGAATCCCCTTCATACAGGCAGGATGAATATGATTCCCAGTTGCCTGTCAGGGCTGGCCAGCCAGACCAGAGTCTCATAGCAGATTCCAGATACAGATGCCTGTAGAAAATAACTCAGATGACCTTCCGGCCCCTAGTGTTGTGTATGCACACATATACACTGCAAGGGTACATGAAGAGAACTGACACTAGTGGCTTTGTTAGCACCTAGCACACAATTCCCTTTCAGCAAGTATAAGGCTAAAGTTTTATAGAAGAGAAACACAGTTCTCTGTGGCCAGAACAGTCACATATGATCTTGTATCACTGATCAACATTAAAGAACTGACAAACATGTCTGTATTATCTCTGCCCAAGACAAAGTACATAAGTAATTTAACAACTTTTGTGGATTAGAACATCAGTTAGTTGTATCACCTCCAAAGTTGTTTGTGTCAACAGCAAAGTTAGAATGAAATCGCCATCTTTAAAGTACTCAGTTTTCTTTAGCTGCATGTTCCAGCCAGTTAATTTTTTAACACAACACAATCCAACTGTTTCATTCGGATAACACCTAGGGCCACTAATTAAGGGCTTAGTTTGACTGGCAGTGTACAGACTTGTTCTAGCCAGATGCTCCCTGCCTGAAGGAGTTTGCTTGCAAGCAAAGCTCAGGAAACAGACACCCACACTTCAGCCACTAGATAAATAGCAAGGCCCCAAGACTTAAAGAGAAACTTGGAAGAAACACATTTGTGTGAGAAACCCCTACCCCAAACAATGGGGATGAATAAGACATATGATTTGCAGAAAGACGATGAAGCTGGTTAGAGAACACTTTTAAGGGCTCAATATCAGTACACCATCACAAACCCACATGCAAGCCCAAGACATGCATTTTAAAAGCTCCTTGATCAGCCTGACTTAATAGTTCAGAAAGTGCTTCTCAGGGCTAAAAGTCTAAAACTGTGAAAGAAAAGAATAAAAAAAACTACACTAGACTGTAATACTGGAAAACTAACATAAAAAATAAAATTAGGCCTTGCCTTACAGGCCCCTCTCACTTTCCTGGTTTGAAGCATTTCACTACAATATATAGTTGAATACACTTCCCTGATCTCACTTTTTTCTCCTGTGTCATCTGCTCTGGAACAGACCCAGCTGCCAGTTGTTACCAAAGATGACCCCTAACCTGTAAAGTCAGATCCACTTCTGGCCAGAAGCAGCCAAAAAGGTTTCTGAATCTGTAGCAAATATTCCTAAATAGAAAAAAATCCTAATCTCTAGTAAATAACACCAGGCCATTGAAGCAAGAGGTAGACCAAAGACTGAGGCACTAGGCAATGCCCTCTCCTTTCTTGAATTTTGCCACATAAGCTGAAGGTTGAAGAGCTGAAGCTCTTAAGCTAACAGGCTGTGCTATCAACTACAAAAGCTCAGGAATGAACATACTGACCCTGCTACAGGGGCACAAGTATCCAATGGAAAGACACATAGGAAACTTGACATCCTCAAGTTCACAGGCTCTGATAAGATGCTTCCACAGATGTTGAGAAAGCTGGCAAATACCACAGCTAGGCCATTCATGATCATCTTTGAAAGGCTGTGGCAATCAGGAGAGGTGCCTGACAATGGAAAAAAGCAAATGTTATCCCAGTCCTCAAAAAAGGCAACAATTAGGAATCAGAACTACCAGCCAATCTTCCTCACCTCAATACCTAGAAATGTGATAGAACGCCTCATTCTGGAAGCCATGTCTATCCACATGGATGACAAGGAGTAGTCAGCATGAATTTACCAATTGCATGCCTGACAAACCAAATTACCTTCTTCAATGAAACAACTACCTGGCTGGATAAAGGGAGAGTGTAGACATTGTCTGTGCTGACTTCAGCAAGACTTTCAACACTGTCTTTCATAACATCCTCATAGGCAAACTCAGGAAGTGCGGACTGGATGAGTGGACAGTGGGGTGGACTGAGAATTGGCTGTTGTTCATAATCAGTGGCACACAGTCTGGCTGAAGGCCTGTCATTAGTGTATCCCCCAAGGTTCAATACTGGGCCCAATATTGTTTAACTCATTTGTCAATGACTTGAATGAAGGGGCAGATGCCTCCTCAGCAAGTTCACTGATAACACAAATCTGGGAGGAGTGGTTGATACCCCAGAGGACTCTGCAGCCCCTGAGAAGGACAGGCTGGAGAGATGGGCAGAGATGAACCTTCTGAGATTCAACAGAGGTAAATGCTTCCTGCACCTGGGGAAGAATAACCCCATGGACCTGGCACAGGCTCAGGTGCTGGAAAGGAGCTATGTGGAGAAGGACCTGGGGTTCCTGGTGGACAACAAGCCATCCATGAGCCAGCAGTGTGCCCTGTGGCCAAGGAGGCCAATGGTATCCTGGGGTGCATTAGGAAGAGCATTTTGCCAACAGGTTGAAGGAGGTGATCCTGCCCCTCTATTCAGCCCTGGTGAAATACACTTGGAGTGCTGTGTTCTGGGCTCCTCAGTACCAGAGAGACATGGAGCTCCTGAGTGGGTCCAGTGGAGGGTAACAAAGATGATTAAGGGACTGGAACATCTCTCTTACCAGGAAAGACTGAGGGAACTGGGCCTGGTCAGTCTCAAAAAGAGGCAACTGAGAGGGAATCTCATCAATGTATATAAATACTTAAAGAGGGGGTGTCAAGAACATGGAGCCAGGCTCCTCTCAGTGGTGCTGAGCAATAGGACAAGGGGCAACAGGCAGGAACAGATGCACAGGAAGTTCCACCTGAACAAAAGGAAGAGCTCCTTTACTTTGTGTGTGACCAAGCCCAGAGAGGTTGTGGAGTCTCCCTCACTGGAGATAGTCAAGAACTGTCTGGACACAATCCCATACCATGTGCTCTAGTATGACCCTGCTTGAGCAGGGAGCCTGGAACAGATGATACACTGTGATCCCTTCCAATCTTATCCATTCTGGGATTCTGTGAAGCAAGGCCAGCTGTCTTCCAAAGCAAGCCATTCAAATTTGAACCCTAACTATCACACTTGACAGCCCAGCCACCCTTATCAGAAACTGCCGTCTGAACAGACTAACCCAACAGTGAAGTGCTGAAGAGTCAGTCCCTCCCTTCCCACCATGGTAACTTCTGGTGAAAGGGAAATAAAGGGACACTTTCTGAGACATACCAGCACATCTCTTGAGTCAAAGTCCTCTGAGCGGCCCTAGTTGTCAACTGCCTAAAGACCAGCTTTAGAATGTAAAAACAGAAGTCCATTATATCAACACCCAAAGCATGAATATTTTGTGGTTTCTCTTACAGAAGGCCATGGCATCCTCTCAGCTTCTCCACCTGGGGAAAGACTAGGAGGACCTATCACAGCCACACTAAACCAATTTGGAACACATCATACAAAATTAAAACCTTTACAGTGGGCATAAATTTCATTCTGAGAAGATTCTCAAAGCTTGGATGCCAATCCAAGGTTGGTCAAATCTTCCACACTTGTGAAAATGTGTTGACAATTCACTCAAGGACAGTCTCTTTGGACTTTGGCTAATTTCAGTAAACTAGAAGGACAACAGCAGCTTGCTTTTCCTTGAGTTTGGGAACTTCCCAAAAAGGTCATAAAGTGCTAAAGTGAGTGGGCAATGAAGGAGAAGAGCAGCTAAGCACTCTGTTAGTAAAGCTCAGAAAGCACTTGGTCTGCATGGTGAATGTAGACCAACTCTTACTCTATCCAACCTTGATGCTCATTCTTCACTTACAGGGCTACAGACCTCTACAGACCTGATTCTGTGCTCTCACCTAACTTTTCACTAAGTTTCAATGACAGCACACAGGATCTTTTAAATAATGCATATACCATACAAGCCAGAATACATACAGACCTGCATAGACACAGACAAGGCCAATAAGGCCAAAGTCTGGTCAATTCCTGGCAGCCCCACATCATGAGGGCAGTAGAGCAAAATGGTACAGGACGTGGTCTTGACACAGAGTCCATGCACAGCACAGCCACCAGAAGCTTCCACACTGCTCCCCCCCTGTGACACCTACCCAGGGTCCATACCTGAAAGGAGCATTGGTCCAACACCTAAGACAGAGAACTGCACACTCCATTAAGCAATTAGTATGCTGCTGCAAGTCTCAACCAAGGGCAGCTGCACATGGTCCCCAAAGGCCTACAAAACAGATTTAAACCCAGAGGTCACAAGTCTGGCTTTCTGCCCATACACATGTGTACCAGTCATTGTAGCACTCCCCACTGCAGGCTTCAAAGACAGCCCTGATGGGCTACACATTAACCTTGCAAGCAAGGCATAGTGCAAGCTTAACTTTCTCCACTAAACCTGCAAAAATGCAGACCACCTGACTGGAACACAAAACCTTGGCACTAACATGAACAAAATGGCTGCAGATGCCCACTCAATGCACATTTTCCTGCACATTTCCAAGCATCCTGAAGGCCTCTGAGAGCTCCTTCCAAAGATTCTCACAGTTTCACAACCTGAAGCCCCAAGAGACAAACAATAAAGCTAAAGGAGATTGCAACCATAAGGCCCAGAAACATTGTTAAAATAAACCCTCACTGCCTCTGCAGATACTATGCACTGAATCAATCCACTACAACCTAAAGCAGTGCCCTTATTTTACTTCCAAAAATAAAATCTAACCCTGCCTCCCCTGAGAGCCACAGAATGTACAATCCCCAATGGATGTACAGCAAACTTTGTTAGAAACAGTACTGATGTTTCATCAAAGCTGCCAGTCAGCTTGTCCAGAGTGACTGCGCAGAAGTGCAGCCACACGGCAATGAGCCTCTGTGTAACACATACAAAAGAATCCACTGGAGTCTGATACACAGATCCCCAGCCCCCAACTCAGGCAACGAGGGCTGCTACTTTTCCCAGATCCCTTCTTTAATTTGGGGCGATGTGCCACACTTCCCACAGTACTGGTGCCAATCCAGAGTAACTGCTGATTTCAGGGGGTATCCCTTGGTTCAAAACGATTTTGCCAAATCAGGACTGGGTATCTTTTTTCTCCTTCATCATGGCTCCATTTTTATCCCGTGCTACATGGCTCAAAAATTCCTCTTTATATTTGGCAGGAAGTGCTTAGACAGTTCTTATCCTGAATCTGTGGTCCTCAGTTTTATTTTAAATATTAAAAAAGGATGTAAGAAGAATCTGGAAAGGCATGGGTCAATGCAATGATCCAGCCTGCAAACTTCAGCTCAGATTCTGGCCTTCAGGACCACACAAGAGAGAAATGCAAATAATGAACTGAAAGACATTTCAGGTAAATCATGTTTGTACAGTACCTAGCATAAGTGTGATTCTGGCCTGGAAAAGGCTGGGAGGCTACAGATTGCACATGTACAAAGGTATCTAGGCAAATGCCTACACAGTTAAATATGAATCCCATCAAAAGGAAAACATTCTAAATAACAGACAGATACACCTGTCTTCATACACCTTTCTGTATCATCTGAATTGTGCAGGATAATTCTGAGTGCAACAGAACGGGACTTTAAGTAACAGAAATACAGCCTAGGCCAGTTCCTCCTGAGCACACTGGCTGAGAGGAAAATGACCCAGCATAATAAACACTGCAAGTTTCCAGCTTCTCAAGGCCCTCTTAGTAGCTGCCTGAAGGGGATAAAAAACAACCGAGACAAAGTCGGCTTTTCTTACCTTTAGCTGGAAAGACTGAATTTCGTTCAAACTCTGGCTCCTGAGCTTTTTGGTGAGGATCTTCAACATGGTACAAATCCGAGGAATCAAGAAAGGGTTAAGCATGCACACGCACGCATCCGCATCTGCCGCGCCGCTGCCCCTACGTTCGGCGGAGCTGCGCGGAGCTCGCATCCAGCACCCCAGGTACACGGCGGCAGGGCACGGCTCCCAGATGTGTCCCCTTCCCTCCGCCACCGTACCCTGTCCTACAGCCCTTCCCGCTGGGAGGCAAAGGGAATCCCTCTCCAAAGCCTACAGAAAAAACTGATCACCAAACTTCCTCTGCCTTCCACCCCCTCCCCAGTTACGCTTCAGAAAGGAGGGAGGTACCAGCTGGCAGCGTGCTACAGGGGACAGGAGACACTCGTCGCAGAGTGCTCACTGCGAGACGGCAGAGCATCCTGGGCGAGGTGCCGGGCTCCGCTCATGGCAGCGTTCCCGCCCAGCCAGCCCCAGGTGGGCATCGGGCATCGCGCCCCGCTGCCGCTGCTGCTGCCGCCGCCGCCACCCCAGGGCTCCTCCGGCACCGCCGCCACGGGAAACTTGTAACAAGCGGCGCGGCAGCCGCGCAGCACGTTGGCCCGACGTGGAGGGACGGGGCGGGACGGGGCGGGGACTCCGCTTAAAGGGTCACCGGCCCTTCCCAGCCGCCGGCGTTCCTTGAGTCCCCGACCTGGGCGGACTCTGCTCGGGATGTAGCGGAGTGGTAGCTGCCTCTGCGCTACCCCATCCTGACTCGCAATCCAGGGATCCCAAAACGGGATGCCGTGATCTGTCTGTCCTGTTCTCCGATTCAGAGCACAGATCCATAGGGAGGGCTCGTGGGTCCTGTCTCGAGTCCCTTGAACTTGAAGTCCCGGGAGTCCCTTGAAGTCCCGGGAACTTGCGTGGGGTCTGCAGCAGCGGGGAAGCTCGCCACAGCTTTTCCCCACAGAAGCGCAGGCGCTGCTGCACCAACTCCTGCTGCACCAGCTATCCTCGGACACAAGCAAGATGCCCCATTTCCGAGCCAGTCCTCCATCACCTCCCTGGCAAAATAGTCAGGAAAATTATCAGGGACTGACTGATAGGCTCCCAGCCACTCTGAACCCACAAGAAGCCGCCGACATGTTTGCCAGCAGTAACAACAAAGGGCTCCGTTCCAGCGATGAACTCCCCGTGTCCAGGTGAAGGGTCCGTTTTACCCATTACCGGTCCCTTGAGGACAGCAGAGCCTTCTGTCCCAACCTTTCTCCTGGGACAAGCTAGGAAGCATTGCAGAGATCTGTGCTTCTGTACAAATTCCAGAGGAGCAAAAGCTGGTTGACTGTGGGCTCCCAGTTCTCAGCCAGTAGGCCTGTAACAAGATAAGGAAAGAGCACTCCTAAAGTGCTGAGTGTGGAAAAGAGAGAGCACATCTTTGCTGCAGGGGGAAAGGGCCTCAGTTCAGCTTCACTTAGCAAAGTGTTTTTTTCATGAAGGAGTAAAACAAGCAGAGTCTGAGCCAGAAAACAAAATTTTTGCTTTACAGACAGTGCCTTCTTAGAAGATGTCTGCAGTAGGACACTGTCTCAGCTGTTAAACCATACATGTTCTGTGAGTTCTGCATTCACATCATGGATTTGTTTTCACCTATTTTTCCCCCAGTTCATACCAAATTGAAATCACAATCCAACTTTATGACTCTAATGATGTGGTTATATAGGGAAATCCTATCTGAAGATCTCGCGATGTACGGGAAGATAGGGCCCCTCTTTCTCCAAAGTTCTATAACCCATAATATCACGGTGATGATGTAATCATAACTCGGTCATATAAAACCTTGCACACTGGAAATAAACGCTCTTCACCATCCACCACATTGGTGTTCACGTGTGATTAGCCCGACAGGCCTGTAAGTTAGCTGTTGTGTCACTCACGAACCGGGTCGCTACGCCTCATCTGAGGCAACACTCTAAGCCACCACATATTGCTATAGGTACTTCTGCCTTTCCTACTGCATGAATTAAAACAAACAGGGAATAGTGCACATGAGCAGATTACTAGTCTGGCATCCTGCATCCAACAGGAGGGAGTAAAATGCCAACTGAAACCAGAAATCCTCCAGAGGACCTAATCAATAATCAGTGTCTATCTCAAAGTCCAACGACTGAGACTCTCTTATAATTGTTTCTTTTTTTCTTTTTTTTTTTTTTTTTAATATATATATAAAGTGAACTTCTCCAAGCCATTATTCATTCCTTATTTCAGCTCTGGAGACACTGGCTGTCCTTTTAATGGTCTGTAAGATATAACCCATAAACCACAGTCAGCTTAAACTACTGTGTATAATTGCTTTCCCATTCAGAGTTCAAGCATTGGGACAGGCACATGCCAGGCCCTAGTTGTTTCAGAACAGATGAAGCTGAAAAAGCTCCCAGAAACAGTGAAGAGCAGAACCTACTATCCCAAGTGTAACACATCACAGGCTCTACCTGAGCTCACGCCACCCCACTACACTACAGGACAGCAGTGGGGACCACAGCCTGGTGAGGGGTTTATGCTAGACCTCCTAAACTGCGGCAGGGCCAGGCCTTCTCAGGGCAAGCAGCAAAAACAAGTGCTGAGGAGGCTTTTTGGGGGCACTTGCAATTTGAGAGAAACTAATAGTACAAATCCTGCTTCTGCAACCTTTACCCTGCAACCTTTACCTGCACATTTCAGCAAATAACCTGCAGAGAAGCTGTTTCTTTTTTGCTTTGTATTTCATATGACCGGAATAGCCAGGAGCACCAATTTTGGGTACATCTAGTTCTATTGGAAATCTAGTTATAGACACCTTCTCCCAGTATTTTCTCATACTCTATATTCATGAGCATCTCTGTGTCCCAGCAGACTCAGGAGAAACTCACCCTCAGGTTCCTCCCCAGCTAACCTTGCACCTCACACTGGTGACCATGACCTCTCTCTTCATCCACAACTGCAATGCCAGGAGCAACTGATCGACAGATCACAATCTCTCCATCAATCCACAGCATCCAGCATCTCCTCTGAATGAGGCACGGTGACACACTGCTGCAGCCAGTGACAAGCAATTTAGCAGACCCCCAGAGGAAAAGAAATCCTCACAGAAAGCAGAGCTACAAGCCACAGCTGCAACCTTTCTCTTAGGTGATCTGTGCTCTGAGGATGAGGCTTAATATGCTGAATGGGTTCCCAGTAGATGACAAGTCACACTGTTGCATCACATAGTGGAAAGAAAGCTTCCTAAGAGGTCTGGAGACATTGTTTCTCCACATACAGGTTGCAGAACTCTACTGTGTAACTTCTATCTGAGAATAGCAAAACATTTTCCAGGGGAGAATAATAGTAATAAGTATTATTACTATAATTAAGTAAGTAATAGTATTATTCCCAAAGAAAAACCCAAGTCAGAGAACATTACTTGACTTTTTGAAAGTCACTGAGAAAAGCTGTGGAAGAGCCAAGAATAGAAGTGGTACCTCCCAGCTGTATGTGCCCAGACTATAACCTAGCCTGTTACTAGATCAAACTGCTGGAGCTATGCAAAATTTAGTGGTTTCTCTTCCCAAGCATGTCATGTGATCACTCTGCTCTTGTTTTGGTTCCTGTGGGTTTCTCATGCCTGGAATTTTGATCTGCCTACTGTATTCAAACCTAATTTCAAACCTAGTCCAAGTTTCCTCTGGTCACATGAAAAAAGCATGAAAAATGCAGCACACAACATTTAGGATAAACCCACATACCTGCTCCAGCATTTCTGGAAGGAGTCTTTAAGTTCCTCTTGGCCAGACCAGGAGCAGAAAGGAGGCAAGTGGCAAGTTTCCCCTGCAAGAACACATGGCACTGAGGTGACAGGGAGAGGGCAGGGGACTGTGAGCTGAGGCAGGGTACTGATTCACTTCCACGTGTTCCTTTCCACTGCTGCTAGGGGGAAGACATCCCTGGATGTCTCTTGTGCCACATCTTATTTTCCCTTGGAGACATTCCTCTGTGGGAATCCTGAGCAAACAATGTAATGGAGAGACAGGCAGTAGTAAGGATTCATTTAATGCACAGATTCACTCTGAGCTGTGTTTTCTGTTGTGCTCAGAGGACAAGCTAATGCTTTCTGCAGTATATCCTGCCCAGTATCCTGCCAAGGCTAACACTGCCAGGTGCAAGAACAGGAATGTGTGTGGGTGCAGAAAGTCTCATTAAGCAGGCCTGGCCAAGCCTTCTGAAAAGTAAAGAGATGCTTTTTTCACCCTTTGAAGTCACCTGGGGATTTGCTTGCCCCTTTGTTACACAGTGAATCGCTTTTTGGTCTCCTTTTTTACACACACTGTGCCATAACACGCTCATGCTGCATCTGTGCATACACTGGGCTGAGCATACCGAGGTTGGAGGGGAAAAAAAACAGCCAAGGAAGAGGTTTAAGTGCCATCTATTGGTGATCTCCCCTCATTACACCGAGGGAGACAAGGTTGAACTGGAAAACGCCATCCATTCCTGCTTACTTATGACCCTAACTGGGTGATGTCCAAGACAGACACTGGAGGTACCGCCAGTGCCAGGCAGGGAAGCAGCATCTGCTAAGGCAAATGGTAAAAGAGAATAGAAGGGCAGGAGCACGATGAAAGCTGAGCCTGGAGCTTGCTTGGAGGAAGATGTGGACCCAAAGCCAGGCACACCTTGAATGGTGCTCCAGAGCATGGCCATCCACCAACAGATTCAAACACAGTCCTGTGTATGTAGATAAAAGCAAAAGAGAAAGACAATCCACAAAAAAATAATGAGAATTGTTTCCAGAACAGTATGACAGACACCAAGGGCATCAAGCTTTGTCCCTAGGCAGCCATCAATCACTTCTAGCAGGAACCACAGGGCATTCCTCCTCTCAGTGTGTGAACTGCTGAGCCTCTGGGCTCCTCCAGAAGGGATCACCTCTGACTTGGCCTCTGCACAATGTCTGCCCTAACACAGGCCAAACTAAGCTGAGTCCCCACCACATAAACCACAAACCCTCCCTGACCCAGCTGCAGGGGTGAAACTGCAGCACACACAAGGGCTCTCCACTCTCTGACTGTGTGGTCTTTATACCAGGAGCATGGGACAGGCAGTTGGGAAACACATCCCACACACAAAGGGATCACTAAAGCTGTAAGCAACCAAAGGTTAGAACTGCCTACTGTTAACCTTAAAGGCTACAGACTGTCCCAGAACTGAGCCAGCTGCTGTCATGCAAACACTTCGGACTTTCAGGGAGAATCAAGAAGGGCTGGTTAAAGGTGGTTGAGGATAGCAGCTATCTGTTCTCTTTTAGAGACATATCTTTTAGACTCATCTGAGCAATGAATGACCTAGGACACATGCTTTGGCATACACAGGTTTTGACTGTCATAAAAGAGGAAAAGAAGGAAAAGGAAATTGAAGAGATGCTATTTGATAGAGAAACAGTGACTGTTCCAGCATAAGTCACATGACATACATAAGAAGAAGAGACAATCCTATCAACAGCACTGCTGGGTAGCCCATCTCTGTTATAATTCCCTTGCTGCCCATTCTCTCCCTGCAAATTTCTTGGGACAATTGGAAAGTCAGCATGTGGCCAATACAACCTAAAAGAGCAGGCCATTTACACCATACTTCTCCTGATGGTACTGCAGACATTTGTTCCTCTGCAATAGGGCCTGGAAGGGCCCCCTAACACCCACTTGGTAACAGGCTGCTGGGACAGCACTCACAGTTTAGCCTGGCCAGGGTAGGAGGGCAGCCTGGCTTCTCAGAAACACAAGGAAAGAGAAGCAATGATTTCTGCTTTGGATAGCTTCCTTCTAATCCCTGGGGAAGAGGAATTGTCTCATCTGACCTTTTTTCCTTCAAATACAGTCACTACAACTTACATCTCTTCCTTTTCAAATGCCTTCTCAGTAACAGCTGGGATCACACAGTGCTTCTGAGTCCTGCCATGTAGCCAGAAGAAGTCAGTCCAAAGATGAAAGAAACATCCAATCTGCCCCCACAGAAAGACCCTACCAGCTCATCAGCTGCCTCAGACTTGACGTCTTTAGACAAAGACAAGAAACCTCAAACTATAATGCTTAGAAGTGCAGCAACAGAGAGAAAGGATATAGGGTCTTGCAAAAATAGAAAACTTCTAAACCAAAATGAACAGACACAGTCTCTGAAGGGGAAAACATTATTGTGGTTCCTGGTCTGATGGGGGGAAATTCCTCTCTAGAACTTCCTGGCTGCCCAGCCAGCTTCTGAGCTTATCCTAAGTTTATAAATAAAACACAGCGTTCAACATCAAAGAGGTTTCCCAGTTCCTCTAGTTGGGCACCCCATCTAGATATGTATTTGTGAGCAGCTGCAGGGCTTCCAAGGGAAAAGAAAAAAGAGCCAGGTTATTATCACCAGGGAGAGAAATTCTAGGAAGAATTTTCAGGGCATGCAAGTTTAAACTTGATGCCTTAATGTGGGCACAATGCATGCATAAGGAGAGCAACACCCATGCTGTACCCTGGCTGGGCCATCCTAGGCAACTCTTGGTCACAGTGCCCCTACTTTGGGCCTAGGCAGACCTCTCAGGCTGCCATCAGGTGAGCAGAAAACACCAGATAGTACTTGTGTTATTTCACAGAACTGTTAGGACTCCCATCTCCTCCCTGCACCTCATCTCCAGCAGCTGCCAAGCTCCAGTTCATCACTGAGCAGGGAAGACAGTTTTGGGTCTGAAATCAGTGTGTGAGCTTGTGCTGCTGAGCAGCTCAGCATGACAGAGAAGGCTGGGAGAAGAGCAGGAACACCACCTGAGGCCTCTGCAGGAGTAACAGCACAGCAGAATTCTCAGAGAAAGGCTTGCAGGTAAAATATATGGCCCTTAAAATAACTGCAGAACTGCAAATGACTGAGGATTTCTGGCCACAAATCAGCCAGAAGCAAGCAGAAGGGGTCCAAGCATCCAATAAAACTGCATTATGAGGAACAGAAAAAGGTAACTTGTTTTCACAAGCCTCTGCCTCAAAAGCTCAGATTGCTAGACTGGCCAGGGAAGGAGGGGCCTTAAAAGATTTTGTAATGAGAATAAATCACAAGCATGCTATTTACTCCTTTCTTTCTAAACTCTGTGATTGCACCTTACATTTGTATCTCCTCCCCAACTCCTCTAGAGGCCAAGACAAAACGATTAAACCTTTATCACTTTCCCACAGCTAAGGACAATTATTTGCAAGCAATTCACCAGAACTTCCACTTAAAACAGCTCTCTAGGCTGTGTAAACAAGGATGAAAACAGCCTTTGCAGAGAGGAAATGAGATTTGGCATCAGAAACCGTGAGATCTGCATGCAGTCACGCTAGCACAACAAATGGTAAAAAAAAAAAAAAAAAAAAAAAAAAAACGGGGGGGGGCTGAGAAGAAAAGATGGGCTAAGACAAAGGGCTGATAAAGGGTGTGGGGTGAGATATTTTCATGGAGATCTTATCCTCCATCACTCCCTCATTTCTCATAGTTTCCACGCTCGTGAAAAGCCCGTGCCGTCTCGTCCCCGACTCCTCCCGTGCCTGCATTGCCGGCCGGGCGGCCCCAGGGGGCGCAGCAGACCGCGGCTTGCCGCTGTGCCGGCTCTCCCTGCCCGGCCTCTGCCGGGAACAGGGACCGCGGCCTGCACAGGACGCAGGGCATGCAGGGCTGCCGAGCTTCCCCAGCTCTGCCGGCGTGCGCGTTCTCCCGGCTGGGCCGAGAGCACAAGCAGCATTACCGCGTAGCAACAACGAGCTGCTTTATGTTGGCAAGCACACGCTCACGCAGGAAATCTCACTTCGGCAACCACAGGTCTGGGTGTCTCACACAGCCAGCCAGGTTACTGCTCCAAGTCTGCACACCCAGACAGACACGTTGCTTCTCCCAGGCTCTGCAAGCCCCCTTGGCGCAGAAGGCCAGAGTGAAACGATCAGGTCTGCCTCCGAATCCCACCCTAGGATGATCTCTCTTCATTCAAGTGCATGAGAAGTGCCCACCAGAGCCTGACACAGGTTACAGCCCCACAAGTAGCCTCAAAAGCAAACCAAAATATGGTCACACACCTGAGTCCACTTAGAGGAGAAAATGCAGAGAAAAACTCTCCATCTTTGTTTCCAAACCACAGCCAGCATTCCTAGAGGTATTAATGAGTCATGTTCTGGAGCCTGTTTTTGAAAAAAACTCTCCTTTTTCTCAGCCAGATCTATTTAGATGTATTCTGGTTGCCTTCTAGATGGGAAATGGGCCCAGATACACAGCATCAAATCCCCTGAATAAACCTGCTCACACATCACAAAACCACGCATGTAGCAGGTGTGTGGGACTCCATCTCAGGGAGACTTGTGTAGCAAATAGCAAGAAAAACAGGACAGACGGATTCAGTTCAAAGGATCAGATGTTCATCTCATCAGTTCCCACCCCTTCTCTTTTCTCCCTCATAAACCCAAGGGATGACTTCTGAGGAGACAGCCTAATTTGGTTATATATGGCAGACACTCATCATAGCCACAGATAAATGGGATTTCAGTACATTTTTGCCCACTTCCTTGTCACCATAGTGCACCATCATCACAATATCAGAGCTGTCCTAACACGGCCTGTGGTTGGGATGGTTGTATACTCCAGTCACATACTGCATAGGAGAGAAGCAGTCCCACCAGATGGACAGGAGCTGCACAGATAAGAAGAGACACTTGTTATGTCATTGCTCATCTCAGCTCTGGCCTGTGTGTCCTGACACTAATGCAGTGGCTGCATTGACAGAAATGAAACTCAAGTTATGGTAAGTGTCAGGTTAAGTGGGTGACAGACAGAAAGAGTTAGGGGAAAGCGCTATGATTAGACCAGACAGATGGATCAGGAAAAGTATGTGACTCTGAGCACTGCAATTAGCTGACCAAAGGAGTTTTGTTCCTGCATTTCAATGCAGGTTTGCTGCTGTCAGTCAGATACCTTTCTGTGTTGTTCTTCAGAGAACACAGAAAAGCACAAAGCTCAAGTACATTCACATACTAGAAACTCAATAGCACCATTCCCAAGAGATGTAGTACCCCAAGGATCAAGTGTAACTGAATACACCTGCAGAGGTGTTCCTTTCAAAATGTAATCAGTCCCTCCATAATTTCATACAGAAATATTAGTGTAATCTTAAATTCTCCAGGTTTTACTTGAAGACAAAGGGGGTTATTTTCTATGAAGCCTGATGAAAATTAGCCAGGCTTTGAAACACTACTGGTTTGTGCGGCTTCATTTTTATCTCCTAGGTTTTATGTGACTTGTCTCCTTAAAAGTATTTAAAAAGTACTAATTGAACAGAGCTCACTATTGTTATATGTCACTGTCATGAAGACAGAGATAATAAAACTGCATAATTACAGCCCAGTTTATCTTCCAGCAGATTTTTGCTATTTAGAGAAAACACTTAACGGTCATGAACACCAGAAGGCAAGGCTTTTTAACCAAGGTGATAGAACATTTAAAGGCTCAAGGCCCATGTCCACAAAAAACCCCAAGGTTCCCTAAAATGGATCTTGGGAGAAATCAACTACCTAAGTTCAGGCATGCAACCCTTAAAACCCTGCCTAATCCCCTGGGCTCACAGACTATGTCTATACCGGTAAATTAAACGTGCCCAGGACTGTTCTCTGGCACTGAGAGCCCTGGCACAGGATGGCTTGCACCAATAGCACTAAACTCTTTTATCCTTCAAGCAAGGCATTTGGATCCAAGTAGTTGTTGGGAACGGTCCCTGGCCCACAGTAACTCCCTCAGTTGTGCCTGGGAATTGTCTGGAAAAATGTTAACTGGCAAAAACCATAGCAAGAATAAATTAAATGGAATCAGCTATTAATTTCTAGATGATGGAGTCATACTGCCCCAGATTTACTGATACAGACATAGCCCTAAAATCCTATTGTGTGGACATGTATTACCTATATATACTTACGTACTAACTACATAGTATACATTTATGTAGAATATTTTGCATTCATATAGTACAGTTACAAGTATCAAGTTTGGTATTCATAGGAAGTATTTATTGGAAAAGTGTGACAGATAGGTGTTTATATTGCTGGTTGACCAGCCATCAGCAGTCTTTCCTTTCAAGTGTCTTCATTCCAAGTGTCCTTCCCAGATAATGAGAATTTTTAGCTTCTCAGACACTGCAGTTTAATTGTGAATAATCAGAAACATTTGGGGAAAATTTTCACATTGATTTTCACAAATGGAGTGTCTATTTGCCTGTGCTTAGAGGTGTTTGCCTGGAGATTTATTTTTTTTTTGCTTTTTGAGGCTTCTGAGGCTGTGGATCTCTTAACATTGTTTCGTGTCCATCTTATATATAACTTGGCAATTCCCAGTGTAAAGCCCAGGAATCTGCTGTGACTGAGCACCTCATGTCCATCTTGACAGACAGGAACCTGAACTACCAGCTCTACCTGCTCCTCATGGTAAACAACCCTGCAGCTCTTCAGAGCTGAAAGCCCTTGCTCCATCCTGTCTGCCTGATGTCAGTCACATGGTGTCCTTTTGCAGAGACAAGTGGCACACATAGGGATGATGGGATTGGCACGGCGATTGTGGGACCATTCCTGTTGCACATATAGGACCTTGAATACGTCCCAAATAGCAAAATACACTTTGATTTCCCTTGGCATTAAAGCTGGTTTTCCCTAAAACTAGTCCAGCCAAGCCATGTGGAGGTATAGGGTATTTATTTCCAGGCTTAGCTTTCAAACCACTCTAGTTACCGTAGATAGGATGGCATCGTCTGTCCATGCAGTGATTTTGCTTCAGCAGTGCAACATGAGTAGTAGCCAGTCTTGACTTTTACAGGAAAGAGCTTCAGCTACATAGTCAAAATCTCATGCTGTTTAAAATAAAACCTTTCATTCATGTCAACTTCTCCATTAAATTTAATCATGTACTTGTTCATATGAAACAATATACTGTACATATCTTAGGTTCAGAGCACAGCCTCTGAAGGGTTTGGACAATATCCAGATGTAGGCTATGTTTTACTGTACCAGAGGTGTCTGAATCAGCATAAACTAAAAGCCTTAAGCTTGACTGTCCACGGTGTGCAATGCCAGGACATTCAGAGAAGCTTGTTGCTCTGTGCAGTGGATCTGTCATGCTGGCCTGGCAGTCTGAGCTTGGAAAGTCTTCTCAGAAGGACCCCGGAGCTGAGGGCCACCAGCCATGCCAATACCTTTAAACCAGCAGATATATAATGGATATATTATCAAACCAGCAGATAAATGGGGATGTATAGTGGACGGGCTGGGGAATAGCACCCTTCCAGCCGCAGTTGGTGGTTCTGAGGGACTCACGGAAGCAAAGCCCGGGGATTTGTCTCCAAGCTGCCCCACAGCTCGTGTGAGCAGATACTCACAGCTGGAGACCTGAGCCAAAAGCTGGAGCAATATACTCTGTGATTGATGCCGCTGAGTCAAAAGGAAATGACCCAGCGATAGATCTCCACGCAGGAAGTGCTGCAGGGCTGGAGTCACAGGCAGGCAGGGCCCGGGCAGGGAGCTGTGTGGGAGCCGGAGCCGTGCCCGCCGGCCGGCAGGGAGCAGCCGCGGCGCTCGGCCGGAGCCGCGGGCGGCCCTGTGTCCCGGCGGGAAGGAGCAGCGCCGCCTGGCCTGCCGCCACGGCCGGCCGGTGGCACGGAGCCCAAGGGAGCGTGGCCTCGGCTGCCTCCTCTGCCCAACGCACGGATCCAGGGCTCGAGTTTGTGGCTGCCTTCACACACCCTGTTCTGAGCTTTCCTCATCCCTTCTGGTAACAGTTGGGACATTGAGGCCGATTGCGAGACTGTGTATGCAAGTCCTTGCCAAGATTTTCCCATTGTCACAGCTCCCCGAGTTCCTTCCCCTTCCTCCACCCACCAAATCCTGCTGGGTTACTGGAAAAGCTGCAGTCCAAATGTACCAGTGTCTTCAGGCCATCTATCACATAAAGGGATTTTTCCAGGAAAGGCACATAACACAATCACGGTCATCCCAGATTTCTTTGCCACTCGAAATTTCTTCTTTTCCACTCAGCTGCAGGACACAGACAAGCCGGATCTAGTCCATACAAAACCCACTCGAGTCACTAATTCTGTCACTTCATGGTGACAACCAGCAGTTGTGTAGATTGCCTAGAGAGGGTCTTCTCCTCCCCACAAACCTTAGGAAATTTGAGGGATGCACACAACCGGATGGGACAGCACCAACCAAACAAAACAAAATTAAAATTCCACACAAATTTTAAAAAAAACCCAAAAACCCACCCAACCTTGGGGAGACAATATTCTCTAGGACCCAGAACAGTAAGAATCAAAATTTCTGTAATACAGGGTGAGTTTTCATTTTCCAAATCTTTGGTCATGTTTCTTAATCTCTCTGAGCCTCATATAGTTTTCAATATAGCACCATCTTATCCACCTGCACATTGGCTGGTGCATTCTGGTGAAGGTCATTATAAAGGCAGGCACTTTAATTACATGTTTTAAGTGACAATTGGATCTTTTTATGATCGTGACCTGAAGGAAAACCATTAACTAGCCAATTAACTAAAGGTGGAGAACATTCCATTAATGAAGGCATGGCAGGCAGGACTGTGAAGTTCTTATTCTCTTTCTTAAGGACAGATTATTCTGTACTTCTGCATAAGCCAATTAGTTTTTAACTGCCTTGGCTCCCCAAACTGCAAAATGGAGAAAAATGCATATTGCACAGAAGCAACATGAGATTTATTTATTTATATAAATAACATGGTCAAGATTCTTGGAAGTTGCTAGATAAAACATGTCACATAAGAACAAAGTAAATAGGGCCAATAGCTTTTATCGTGAAATAAGTAGGAAATATTTTTCTCTTTATGATGCTGAGAAATATAAAGAATGAACAACCTTTCCACATTGTGCTTTTCACTCTCTGGCTGAGTGTTCCCTGCTAGATAGAACTCAGAAGGACTCATATTTTTGTCTTAGCACATGAGACATAACCCTAGAGAGAGTTAAATGCAAACAGAGAAAAAACCAGCTTTCTTGTACCATCAAAGATGTAGAAAAAGGGGCAAGAAAATATGTAAACCACAAAGTTTGCCCAACAGAGAGGCCAAAACAGGGAAGAGAAGTATCAAAAGCAGCCACAGGCATATGAGAGGAAAGCACAAGTGAGTGGGAGGAAGACAATGCAAAATACAAAAATACAGCCCCTGGCCCATTTGGGCATATTCAGATTAAAGCACAGGGGCAAGCCAGACTGACAACTATCTTGGAGCTCTTCCCCAGGTAGCAAGGCATGGGGTGTTTTTGTATATAATAAAAAAGATTTAGGCATTTCTGTTCATGCCAGCCCCTTTTATTGAGCTGGCATCTTCCCCCAGGATGGCTTTCCCCAGCAGCCTTACCTGAACCCTTAAGGCAAGTGCTGCCTTTTCCCTGCCCACAACAGCAGTGAAAGATAACATTCACCACACACACCTTCCCCCACCATTGCCCGCCACACTAGACCTACCAAGATTTCTCTGGTTTTAGCCATTCTGAGGATAAAAGTCATAGTGTTTAGTCACATCTCAGGCAGTCTCTCTACCCTCACTGACCTAGCATATGAGAACCATTAAGTGATGCTGGCCAGCTTACTGCATCCCCACAAAAGAGCTCTCAAGGAGCCAGCTCTGTACACAGTACCTGTAGTGGTGCAAACTGGAAAGGCAATTAGGAAATCTCCCTTCTGTCTGTAACTGCAGGAAAGATACACACATGGGAATACCCTAGCATGCTTTTTTAATGGCTTTTGAAACATTCAGTTCTTTCTCTGCAATTCAGAGTCCTCTGCATCTTTGCAGCACAACCCACATAATGTAGGTGGATTCAAAGCTCCTATCCCTGTCTAAAAACTCCTCTACAAGAAGTCATCCTGACAGCCCCACTCATTACCCCTAAGTAAATTCTGCTCCAGTTTTGGCATCTTATGTGCTTCTGGAAACCTCAGGACTCCTCCTTGAGAAGACCTCACAGTTTAAGAACAGGTCCTGTAGCACCCCGTTTTTCCACTGTGTTTGTGAGGTATGGAGAACTGGACTAGTGGGAGCCCATGGACTCCACACTTGATGGTTGCGAGAAGTAGGGCAACCCAGAAAACATGAGAAAAGCTGATAGCCTTTCAGGCTTTTTGATGCCTCCAGGTAGTTGGGATGTGATCTGACCCCATCTTGCTTGAAGAATCTCCATTCAAACTGTCCACTATTCTTTAATGAGATGCATGAGGCAGAAAGGACACAGCCTGGTTTCTCTCAGACACTTGCCAGTTTGATGGCAGAGTGTTTTTGGTGTAAAATGATGGGAAAAGCCTGAATATCAGAGCTGTTTTTTCTCCTTGCTCAGAGATTCACTAGGGAAAACTAGTCCCTTTGCTTTCCTAGATCTGAGGAGCTTGGTTTGACTCCAGAGAGATTAAAGGTGCTGAAATGGAAGGGAGGGAAGGTTCCTACCATTAACAAAGGGCTGGTTGCAAGTCTGGGAAAGGAATATACTCCATCATTAAGATATCTGTGTTCCCTCTGGGAAGCTTTTGACCTGGAGTAAGGATCTGAGTTCAGTGTCTCTCTTCAGGCACTAATTAAGCAAAAGACTGGTGGAGGAAGCAATCTCTTCAATCTCTCTCTCCTGCTTCTGTCTCCACAGACATCTTGCACCATGAAACAAAAGGCATTACCTGTGCATAGCCTTTATCTATTGCCAAGTGTTGGGAAAGCTGTGACTTCAGGAATTGTTAAGAAAAGGTCACTGAACTGCTAAAATCTGACAGCATTTCCATCACATCCAAAGCGCAGCAGCCAGTTTGCTCTCTGCACCTCCTTCCCTAGCTACAATAAAGTGGGCAGCCCAGCAGTTAATGCTGGCGGCTCAGGGTAATTGAATTTGCACAGGCCCCATTTCTAGCCCTGCTATTGTGCAAGTCTGGGAAAGGCACCAAATCTGCCTGTGCTCTCCCCCCATCCCGAGTGAAACAAAGCACCCATCAAGCAGCAGGCTTGCTTGGCTGAATGAATTAATAGCTGTAGAACAACCTGAGTTCTACAAAAGTCTGTCAAAGCCATTATGAGGACTGACGGTGGCTATCACCCCCTTGTTCAAAATAAAAAAGGCACACAGAGGCTACATCAGGCAACTGCAGAATGACCCAGCCTCAGGGAGAAGTTTGATATCATGCAGGTACCTAACAGTAACAACTATCAGTCAGGATTTACATAGACTTGACTTGAAACAGGCAACCCAGAGTTTGTAGCCATCATCTTAGCTCCTAAGGCCTGGAACCTTAAAGGATTTAAGCATCTAAATAACATCAGTGGCCTGAAACCTAAATACCTTTGAAAAGCAGGGCCTCAGGATTAGCCTGCTAACCAGGAGAGTTTAACTTCATGCCACTGGGAACACCAGCCCTGATATTTCACCTGATACTTGCAAAGAGGCAATTGAGGATTGAGAACCCACCTTGTTAATTAAAGCAGAGTAGTATCTTGCCTCTTAATAGGGAGCTATTAATGTTAATCTTTTGGGCGTGCTACTAAATATCCAATGGGGATGTTTGTTTGAAATTTCCTTCTTCCTTAACAGCAGGCAATGGTAAGCTTTTCCCTGCTCTGCACAATCAGCCACCCTGCAAATCACAGCTATAAATATTTGGGCTTGTTTGATAGCTGTAGCATTTCAGCATCTTTCACCTCAAGCTTCCCCTCAACCATTATTCTTTGGTCCTTTGTGGCAGAGTTTTTGAGCTGATGTCCTCCTGTTAAGCTACATATGCAGTGAACTCTGTAGATTTTTCCTCATGCACTGGATTCCAAGCTGATCCATACCACGTACCTGAACGGGTAGTAGCAAAGGAGAGCAAGCTCCTGCCTTGGGCAACTCAGAGAAGATGCAAGCCATTTGACTGAACCACCAGAGACTGCAGAGATGTCCAACTCCGACCGAGGAAGATGCATTGGAAGACTGAAAAAGCAAATAGGGAAGAAAGGGGATAGGATGGGTAGTCAGGAGAAGGACAAGAGCAAATAAGGCAGGGGAAGACTGAAGCAATAAAGACAGTGGGGGAGAGGCAGGATGTCTAGGAAGAAACAAGGTTTGAAATGAAGGAGTGGGCATGGGTTAGAGTCAAATATGAACTTTAGCTGAGGAACCAGTGGAAGAGTGGAGATCATGTGGGGAAAGGCAGTTGTGGCTATGGATGGAAAACTGAGTTACTGATATACTTAGATTTCTGCCAGCCAAGTCCTAGCTACGGAAGCAGTTTTGGAGTTGTTAGACTGTGGCCTTAGCAAGGGCAAAAAAATTCACCTGTTTTTCACAATGGAGCTTGAGAAATCTCAGATACCATGTCTGGAGAGGACGTCTAAGGTAACTGGAGAGGATGAAATGTTGTCACCTGGAGATTTCTCCTACCCATAATGTTTGGGAGACTTGAGGATACTTTTGAGTAAACAGCAGCAGAAGGTCCCATTAATATTTCTAGAGGAAGAAGGGTAGAAAGGGTGTGTAAAGAATATGGATGGATTGAAGGAAAAGCAAAGCTGGTACTGTTGTTCCTGGCCTCTTGGGCAGCCATCTCTAGTGCAAGTGCCCTAGATGAAGGCAGCTTTGCTGCAGGCATTACAGATAATGTCATTTTAATTTCTTTAATTTCATTAATGTCACTAATGGAAAAAGATTTAACATGTATATATTCAGTGTCACTAAAAATACTCCAGCAAATGCAGGGTAAGGAGGATAGGACTGATCAGTGGGGGAGGGTGAGAGGACCCAAACTTTTGTAGAGACTGAAATGTGATGCTTACAAATGGGATTTGGAAAGACTCTCTCCCAGTAACTGCTAAGTATCCTCTGCCATGTCAAATCAAGGAGACTATAGGCAGAGACTGAGAGGTCCTTTTCCTAAGAGCAACCCAGTGGATGGAAGATAATTGCACTGCTCTGGCATTGTCTGAACTTGACAGGTTCTTACCAAGAAGAAATAACCTTTCCCTACTAATGAAGGTTTAATCTCATTTCACTCCAGGTGAGTATATTCAGTGCAGTGAGTCCCTTTGCCACACTTAGCACTCATGTGTTAGCCATGAGTAGTCTTCTGGCAGGTTGTAATCTATTTCACAAAGTCTGTAGGAAGTGTGGGGCAGTAGGTCAGCTGAGAGAGCAGCTGGGTGCATCATTTTCTTTCCCCTTCTCCTACACGTTGCAAAGCAGGTTACTGGCTCCCGTCTTGTGCTTATCCCTTGAACCCTGTATGGGGAGGGTTGGATCTGCAGCAAGGGGTGGCAGGGGGCCTTCTTGTCCCCAAGGTGAATGCAGCCTTGGTGTACAGACTGTGTGGGCTGTATAGATCTACCTCTACTTCCACACTGTGCAACCTGGAAGGTAAGCAATACACCATAGTTCCCTGCCCTCCCTTGGTAAACCTGCCCTGCCTTCTGCCAAAATAACAGAGAGGATTTAGTGCTTCCTGGACCAGGGGTGACCATGATGTCCTGAGTCCCCCAACCAAAATGGGATTTTGGTCAGTAAATCATGAAACAATAGGAGGCTTTTTCGCTCACAGTATTCAGCTCTGTTCCTATGCTTGCTAGAGATGGGCTCACACAAAATGCTAAGATTCAAGCCTTCATGAGCACCAAGGAAATTCAGATCCAGATTAGACAATGCATGGATGCTTTGGTGATTGGCACCTTAGAAATTACATAGATAGAGAGAGCACACTGGAAATAGATGGGGCTTTGTAGCTTTGACTCTTCTCTGCTAGTTACAATTATTCAAGATGATGTTTCACATCACATTCAAGCTCCAGTGCAGATAGCAGTGGCAGAGAACGAGATCTCTGCCACCTAAGAGAGGATGATGTGGATATGAAAATGTTCAAAGTCACTGGGCTCTGCCATGCTGTATTATTTAAGCCCAGTAACCATATTTAGTAACCAGCCCCTAAGGCACAGAGAGAAAAACAGAGCTTCCAGACCTCCTTCTCTGCAGTCCTATTGGCTTTCTCCCTTAAAGGAGCTAGCTTTTCTCTTCCTCCCTCAGCCCCACCAGCCAGGCCTGACCTCCTACTTTGTTCCACAGAAGCAATGGAGTGCCTTGCACAGGTGTAACACATGACCAAGCTGTCATACACAGTGTGAAGCCTTGGGAGCCCAGTGCAGAGGTACCTGGGTGGGGAAAATGAGCCATCCTAGCTCTAGTCATTCAGGATGTAGGGCACAGAGATTTAATCTGTGCAGTGAGGTATGAGCTCAGGTATAGACAAGACAACCCTACAGTCAATGCTCAGCCTGTCTGGACCACTGGCTTCTTCCCACCTGTATTCAATATCTGTGTGTACTTGGGCTCCTACTGCTACCCACTCTGCCCAGAACTGGCTCTCACCTTTTCGGGGGCTTTACAGCTCCATCTAAATCTGTGCATAAACATGCCTGCTGGTGAAGTGTGTGGACAGAACATACAAACAGGTTCAGACTTGTGCTTGGGTGAAGACCTCTCCTTGTCTCCCTTAGCCACCAAGTGCTGCAGATGATGGGAAGAGGTGAGCACAGCTCTAACTCTCACCAGTTCTAGTCTCCCTTCAACAGCAGAGATTTGTCGCTGCTCCACAATGTCACAATGCCAAACAATAGCACTTGTTAATCAATGTTCAAAAGGGCTAAAGCCAAGGGAGACTGGGAGGCCTGGGCAGACCCTCTGCCAGCATCTCAGACTGTAGGTCAGCAGTCATATGTTCAGTGAGCAGGTGCTGTGCCACCTTTGACTGCCCAATTTGATGGGAGCGCCCCAGTCCATGTGTGTAGCCAAGCTCTCTGGAGCAATCTAAGGGAAGGAGAGGTTGAACAGAGTAAATATTTAACCAGTGCTGTGTCAAATGCAAACACACATCCACTGTGGTGTTTGTCATTACAGGGCCCTGATCTTGTACGTACACTTGAGGCAGCACAGCTTAACTCCCCACTGATTCTAGCAGAGCTGGCTTGAGAGATGCAGAATTTACCTTGGCATGTGAAGCAGTCATTTCAGTAAAACCCAAGCTCAGCCTCGGGGAGCCATGAAATAATGTTGAGACCTGCTGGAACTGTAGGTGACTCCTGCCACCACGGCTATTAACTGTAAGGCGTATCCTCTCTACCCCAGCAATCGGACGCCACTGCCTCTTTAAACTGTCTGCTGTCTCTTAGATCCCTTCCTGGCATTCTGCCCAGAGCCCCAGAGGCAGAGTCAGAGACTGGTGTTTACAAACAGTCTTTTAAGCCATGTGTGGAATGAGAAAAAGGAGCAAGCCCAGCTGAATGGTCCTGGGAGGAGCAGATCTCATCAGAGCTTGCACGGAATGGCTTCCAGAGCCATCTTTCTTCACCTAGAAGAAAGGTCTTCATATAGCTCTGTCTGAGCTGCAAGGACAGGGAACAATGGCAGTAGTAAGGCAGCTCTCCAGGTAGTCTGGACTGCTGCCAGATGCATCTCCTGTGAGCTGGGCCTATCAGGCTGTTACCATGCCACGGAGCATACAGCAACGCTGATCATAAAGACCGACTCTGCAAGGAAAGGAAGATTTTGAGGTTCTATGGATGGTAACAGCTAGTCCACAGGGCATGAAATCTCTGCCATCTTGTGCCATTCCCAAATTGTGGGTATTCAGGATTGTTTGGGCTTTTTGATTTCTGTAGTGGTGGTGTTGTTTATGCAATTCTCAGCCTGACCAAACTCAAAAATGGGTTATTTATCACACACCTCGAATGCCATGACACATATGGCCTATTGCACCAGCACCCCTAAGCTGCCCCTACCCCACAGCCATTTTATCTATAAACCACAAGCTCTTTCCCAGTACTCCTATTGTTCAAGTGACCACCAGAGCCTATACCAGCACTGGCCTCTGGCAGATGGTCCCAGCAAGGAGGTGACAACCAGTACAAACTGAATTCTCTCTCTGTGAGCCCCCGTGCCCAGTCAGCTATTCTCTTCACCACACAGACTCCCAACAAGATGCTGCAAGTCTGTGCCAGCAAGGATGGCTGTACTGGCTGTCATGTGGACATCAGTCCTTGGAGAGCTGTCCTCATCCAATACAGGACACCAGATGACTATCAGCTGCTTTATTCAAGTTCTCTTTGAGGTCTTTTTTCGCCCCCTCTTGAGGGGGAAACTCTCCAGCAGTGCTGTTGTGGGAGATGTTATTCTGCCAGAACTTTTAAAACAGTTGTCCACTGGGACATAGTATACTGGAAAAACAGTCATTTAATTCTGGTGTGATCACTTCAATTTTCAACCCTCCCTCCCTCCCATCCACTGGAAATTAGCTTGCTCGATTCAGTTGCAAGCTCTTTGCAGCAAAGATGAGAGGGCTGTGTTGTGTCCTGTGATAGGACAGCTCCCCAGTGCTCCTCATTGCTTCAAACCAGTGGCAAAGTGTGCAAAGCCAGCATGTGGCCTTCTCTTGGGAAGGGATGTGACTCCCCAGCCTTTTCTGTGGTCCCACATGGAAACACAACTGTAAAAATAAAAATAACAATTCTGGTGAGAGCATAGCAAAGACTTCCAGTGGCTGTGACTAACATTAAACCACTTGGCAAAGCGCTTTTCACTCTTACTCTCTGCCTTTCCTACTCTTCAGGAACCTCAGGAGGGGCATACTGGAATCCTTGTCTGGAAAAGGGGAGGACAAACAACATGTAGATGCCCAGCCTGGGATTTCCTACAGCTATTGCTCAGGCAGACAAGACCCACATGCAGCAGCTCCAAAAGCAACTTACAGGAAGGGAAAGGAGGGAGATTGTTTGTGTGAAATCTGTACATCAGGACTGGCTGAGGGCAGCCCAGACCTCTGTTTCCCTGGAAGTAGAATTAAGGCCTGGGGTTTTGCCAGCAGCCTGTTGCCACTCAGCCTGCACTTATGCTAGTAGGATTTGTCTGCAGCAGCAGACATCCAGTCAGAGGAGATTTTCAGGATGGGTTGCTTGGCAGGTAGGGAAGGGGTGAGTGGATATAGATGAGGATAAACCTGTCATGTTCCTCAATACGGTACAGAAGCAGCCTCAGATTTCCTCCTAGGGCTCAAATTTACCTTGGCAGAGCTCTTATCTGTGCTCAGCCACTCTTGCACACAGGGGAAGAGTCACTGCTGTATGGTGCACCAGGCCCTTTCTGGGACTGGAGGCTCCACTCTTTCTGTGCCTTAGACTGACGTGGTTACAGCCTTCCTCGGGGCTGAGTGTTGGCAGCTGAAAGCCACAGAAGACATGTGGATGCAGCAGATCCAGACAGAAAGAAGCTGTGCTCTAATACAGGCAAGATGAGGCAGTTGCTGGTAGGGGAAACTACTTAGGGGTAAGAAATTTGCTGATTTCCCTTATACAGAAGCAGGCTCAGGAGAGAAAACCCTTGTCAAGTAGTTGAGCTCTGTCCTGTCTCCTCTGTGCCACAAAGCATGTGCCACTGGTGTAGACCCTTCATTAGATGGCTACACTGGCCATGGCCTATCATCAGCTGCTGAGCACCAGCCTTCCTTTCCAGCCAGGTACCCTCGCAACAACGCTAAACTCCCTGAGAAGGAGGGAGCAGGGGAATAGCACTCTTAATGCAATCTGCCCTATAAATCATGACCTCAATATTGTTTGCAATTAAATCCAAAAGCAGGAAGATCATCCTCTTAATATTTTTTGTGGGCAGTCAATAACTAACCTCTGGGACCCAGCTGCTTACGAGAGAGAAAATTTCTGAAAGACAGCAATAAAGAGGACGTGGGTGCAGGGGGAGGAGGAAGGCGGGGATGGGGAGAGGAGGGATACGTATGTCACAGCTTACCTCAGAGCCAGAATTAGAAGCTCGGAAAAAAAAATGAAATCACAGCAGGAAATAATGTGTGCCTTAAAATAGCAATATCAAATGGGAGCGAGAATGGGGAGTGGGTGGCATTTGAGGTTGCTGCTCTGTTCCTCCCTCAATGGCAGGGTGATTAATATGTCTACACTACTTGTGTTTATGTAACAAAGGGCACTAAAGGCCAAAGCTGCATTTTCACCAACACTGCAGGGGAGTCTGAATCTTTTCATCTCCCCATAACATTAAAAGGGAGGATCTGCATTTGTGCTTCCTGCCTCAGAAACCAAAAAAACATTCTTAAAAAAATTCATGCTTCAGCACTGCACACACAGTTGCATTTCCACATCTTGGCATGGTGGCACAGAGACCTTTAAAGCTTTGAAGACATTCCTGCTGTCTTTCATGGCTCCCCACTGAAAAAGCCTGTTCCCAGAGAACACCTGTAAATGTGTTTGGGTTGTCTCTGGCTGGAGGCTGCACTGTAATAGCAGGCAAGGTACTACTACACGTTGCTACACATTTTTGTGCTCATTCTCTGTATTTGCAGTGAATCATAGATCTCTGAGATGGGTCATACAGTCCATTTCCTTGCCAGCACAGGATTGTTCCCAGTCATGTACTTAAGACCTTCACGTTTCTCTTGGGAGACAGTGATTCAGACTGATCACTCTTCTCTTCATGCATTGTATCCTGATAAGTGCATTAAAAACCTGAAAGCGCTCGTGTTTTGATAAGAAAGGGATGTTGTTCTTGGCTGCACCAAGAACTGTCCAACCCACCACATCACTGTTCACTGATGAGTGGCTGCCAGATGTATCACACTTGTTTTTTAGACTCCTCTGGACTAATAAGCAATGCAGAGGCCTGCATGGAACTTGAAGTGAAAAATAGGAAAGCATTCCAAGGCGTGCAGGAGGCTTGTGTCTCAGCTGGCCACATTCAGCACCTCCCACTCATCTGAAAGGCCATGTGCTGCCAGAATTCCTCCTTCTCAGTGTCTGATCCCCTCAGAGAGCAAAAGCAAGGGCAAAGATCTTTCTCCACCTCTACACACACACAAGCCTCCCACCGCTCCAGTCACTACTATCAAAATGCCTTCTTGCAAGTTTCTATACATGCAAATAGCTTAAGATCAAGTTTGTAGTGTGATAAAACCTCTGCTGCACAGGTCTGATCCCAATATTCCTTGACATCAGCAAGTATCTTTGATGTAAGTTGGGCCATGCTGCTGTCAGAGGAAGGAGTTTCTGGCCCAGATTCTAATGCAAATCTTCCCACAGGCAAGCAGAGCAGCATGATTTGTTTAAACATGGCATTCTGGTGGCTGCAAACAGAGATCACTCCCAGCAACTCCATCAACATGTATAATATCCTGCTAGTTAAATCCAGCCATGGTAAATATCCCCACCATGTTATCCCTCCAAGCAAATATAGTACCTGTATGGAAGAAATTCCTCAGAATGTTTCCTGTCTGAAGCTTGCCAGGGACTGAATTTCCTGTGAGGCTACAGTTGGGAATGCAAAGCAAAGAAGCTAAGAAGAAAATGAGACACGAATTTGGACTTGCTTTACACAGATCCTCCTAAGCAAGCACATTTCCTGCAGCCCCCTCCCGCCCCCCCAAATTATATAAAAATTGATTTTCAAATATGGGCTATGTTATTTTTCATTAAGCATTCTTATTTTTACCCCACTGCCTCCCTCTCTACTCATTTTTTTCCAGCTGCAATTCTCTGACTTACACATCCTGAAAATGAAAGAGGTTGTTTTTGCCAATAGCAAAGTGCTATGCATCCTTTCAACCATCTGGAAATGGATTTTTTATTCTTCCCCTCTCCCAGCCACACGTGCACGTGCACACACACAACCAAGTCTTTGTCTCTTGGAATCATTTCCCACACCAAAGCTGATGGCCATGAAAAGAATTCAATAAAAAGTTCCACAGGCATTAAGAAGCCGGGAGAGAATAAACAGGGTGACTTCCTGGGCACTTGTTCTCATCCAAACTGCCACCTCATGAGGAAGTGATGAATGCAATGGAGCATACGGTTCACTTGTTAAAGATTAGGTGATGTAGTTTAAGGCTCTTGTGGTTTTGTCCTGGCTGTGCTACAAATCTCCTTTGTCACTAAAAGCAAGTTGCCTACCTACTCAGTGCCTCAGCCCATCCTACTGAAAATAGGGATACACTTTCTAATTTTGTGTGATGATCAATGTGTTCATGTTTGTAATGTGAGCTGATCTCCAGAGATGAAAGAAGTAATCTAAAGTGGAAATTGCCATAACTCTGTGCTGAGCCTAATACAGTCAAGCAGGACACTTTAGGAGCCAGAGACTAGACTTGATCATCCCTTGCCCAGAGGCAAATGTTAAGTGATCCATGTCACTATGCTGTTCAGATGACTGCAGGTCTGCAGGAAGAAGCAAAGAGCCAGAGCCACACTGACTGGTACAAGCATGCTTATAGTGTCCAGCTGAGAATGAGTAACAGCTGCTTGCTCATCATCCTGATTTCTGTCACTACTAGTATTTCTGAATGCTGAAGTGTCCCAATGCTGTGACTCAGGGCTGTGAGTCATGGGGCTCTATGTCTCTACCGCATGGAATCACTCACTTGCTATCTGATGAGATTGCAGAAATCACAGATCATCTTGGGTCTCTTACAGTGGTATGTCTTAAAAATATAGACAGATATTTACAAACACAGAATAAAGTCATTCTGTCTACAGGGGATTTGTAGTAAAGCTCAATTTCACATACACATCCTACCCAATAAATCTAGGAAAAGTACATCTTTTTTTTCCTTCTGCGGACATTTAATTCCAATATCTCCAAAGCTCTAGCAAATCTGGGCTAAACAGGACGCAGTGCAGGTAACACTCAACCTTTTGCTTCCCCTGCTTTTGCCAGACACATTTTAGACCTGAAATTCTGACATTGTGGCAATACAACACTTTTTTGGCTTTTCATCTGCCTGTCCTAACCTCAGTGCTAGGCCCTGCACTGCTAGGCTGCAGTGGGAGCCCTCTCTGAGTTGGCTGTCAAGACTTTAGAGAAGATACCTAAAAACTCCTGAGGCATCATAAGATCTGTGTTGACCACATACAACACAGCAGATAACTTTCTCATCTACAGACTGCAACACCAACCAGCTACACATTCCGGAGCTCACCTCCAATTTCCATAAATTCTCTACTGATACAGGCGCAGCTGAAATGGCCACCACTTCCTTTTGAGATGAGAGAGCAGGGGCTCATCTCAGTGGTGACCTCACCATCTGGGAACCTCCTGTGCTATCCACCCATACCACACTTAATCAATGAAGCAGAGTCCCAACACTGACAAGAGTGGGATTGCTGATACTCCTCTAGTGGCAGCACAGTTTGTGCTGGCAACAGAGTGTTTCTCTTGGGATATCCCTCTCCCAGAATTAATTAAATCAGGCCTGTTTTTGCAAAAAATCTCTGCAGCAAGGTGTTTTACTGGTGTAAAGATGTGTAAAGAATCACTCTCCTCACAGCCAGTCTGAATCCATTCCACAAAAGTAGGAATGCAAAAGACTGTATTGGCAATCTCCCCAAGTGGACTTCTGTGTGCTGGGACAGGGTGAGTGCACTTATATGTCTGAACTAATGCAGACAACCAATGAGATCCATACTAGGAATGCAAACACAATGCTCTTGAGCACAGGGATTCCCAAATGATAGGAAGTGACTTCAGCACACCAGTTCCTCTATTCCCGTAATTCTCTGTGGGTTTGCCAACAATCCTTATCGTCCTTGCTGAGAAAGGAGAGCTTTGCTAACTGATTACATCCTCGTTTCCTTACTGTGGTCAGTCAGTTGCTGCATGCCAGAAACAGCTGGTACAATTGATAGGTAAGCACACGTCTTGATGGATCTCTGCTCTAACCACATCCATGCCTGTGGCTACAAGACAAGTTCTAAGAAAGAGTGAAACAACATACAGCAGTTTTGTTACCAGTATTAGTTTTCTAGAAACACTAATCCAGGTAATATTGACTTTTTCAATATTTCCTACAAAATACTGTAAGTCTCCATGAAGGGAGCCAGGATGGTCCAACCCTCCCCATCAGCCCCCAATGCAGGACATCCCACAGCTCAACAACCCCTGCAGACAAAGCACTTCAAATGCTGGACCAAGAAGATGCAGGCCTCAAGACCCAAACTTATCAGGCCCCCTGAGATACCATCTCTAAACAATGATCCATGTCCTGCGCTAACACGGGATCAGGTCTAACACCACTACCTGAGACTTGCCAAGAAATGTGCAAGATTGGGCTCTTTAAGGACAAGCATGAATGCGTTTGGAATTTTACCCCATTTTGATTAATGCTTTCTGCACCTTGAGTTCACCATTTGTTGATAATCTGAAGGCATTCTTCAAATGCAATGGTACAGTTAAGTAATAAAATGCCTCAGGATCACCACTACTCCAAACACACACTTACTCTTTTAAGCAGCACATCATGACAAAAGTCATCTCAGGCCAAATTTCTCTTCAGTTTGAGTCACAGGAGTGTCATCAGAGATGGAGTTAGCTCAGTTTGTTGAGTAGAAGATAGCAAATTTTATTTTGGCTTTTGTCTTCTTTTTTTTTTTTTCTTTTTCTGTTCTAGTTCCTGGAATCTGGTATGTAGAAGTGGCCCTTCCTTTGCTGTGAGCTCATGCTTTGAGGTGGGCAGAAACGTTCAAATAGCATCTTCTTTGACCTTTCTGATACTGAGTTGCTTGTTGTTGATTTTTTTTTAAGTTTCTGAGAAGCTCCCATAAGCCTCTGTCCCCCCCATCTCCTGAACTGCATCTGCTGCATCCAACAACAGTACCTCTGGAGGGCAGCGTGACTCTCACAGTGAGGACATCACACTCTTAATTTGTTCCAGCCTGTTTCACACTGACATTTTAGCACTGACGTCATCAGCTGCTGAAATTTCATTGCTGCTGCTAAGAATAACAGCCCTCTTCATCCCCCACCTTGCACCAAATTATTATTTTAATACTGTAGGGAGCTAAGCTTATCTTTTCTGACACAAATCAGGTTCTGGTGGTTAAAAGAAGTAATAAGAGCAAAGAATTGTAAATGCTTTTATGTTCTGTCAGCCTAGGACAGAAAAAAACCCAAAAAAACCCCCCAAAATAAAAAGTGTACTGCTAAGTTGCAGGAGTACTATAAAAATGAACTTGAAAAGTTCAGACTGATTTGTTTTAAAGCTTCTTTGTCAGACAGTCCTAGGCATTGTGAATTGCTTAAATAGCCTAGGCTATGATGAGCCCCAGAAATCCCTTACAATGCCCCTTCCAAATTCTCCAAGGCTTTGTACCTTGAATATTTGCTTATACTGGTGCAATGTGAGCATAAAGTACTGCAAAATCAGAATTTCCCATTGACTTTGGGGCCTGAACCAAATCCCATCGATTTCTGTGGGAGGGTTTCTATTAACTTGAATGGGCATTGAATCAAACCTAAATTGGCAGTGCTGTGCACCCATTTGGCACAGTGTAGTTCTCTGCATAAGGTAGAGAGTCGGTCCAAAGACACTCAGAAATGCTTTAATTAGGAGCATTATTGAGGAGAGCAAGGTCTTCCATCATTAAGCTGATAAACAGAATTTATTCTATACTTTTAATAGGAAAGAGTCAGATTTTCAAAGACACTTGGTCTAAAGATGAAGCTGAATGCTTACAGGATTTCCAGTAAATGTTTTAAGGTAAATCAGATGCTGAGAAGCCTCTCAAATCAACAGGTCTCTACATTTACTTATATGCTTTCAGAAATCCTAAGAGCTACCAATTGGCCTTTCTTGTAGGCATATAAATCTAATCAGAAGTTGTTATGAAATGGCCATTACCTGCAGCCAGCAGCCAGTTAATTTCACCAGTTCCTGGTCGGGCCTGGGCCCTTGTGGACACAGTGAGTAGCAGCTGCATTAACCGCACCAAATACTGCCTACAGGTACATGCCCCTGATGCTCCCCCATTCCTCACGGAATGAGAATGGCACCTCTGTCAGGCACAATATGTCATCCACAGTCCCTTCTGGGCAGGGGTGACAAAGGCCTCTAAAAACCAGACACACAGTGGTCCTGGAAATGTTATTTTCTATCCCTGCTGGGGAAGTCAGTGGCTAGTACAGCTTCTGTTCCAGAAGCAGACATGAACCTAGACAGACCAACATCCAGTCAAGGAAAAAATTCTCACAACTGCTATGTTACTGCTTCCCCATCTACTCTGAAGTCCAGCATCATTTCCTATGCTGCTGCTGAACCTCTCAGGCACCTTCCTCTACTGCTTAATCTTTAGCAACTGCTGTCTTCATTATCTCTGCATCTCCCTTTACTGCAGAATAAGGGAAGTTTTAGGAGCTGGCGTTTCTGATGGATCCTTTGGTTACTCAGTTGGAGTTATTTTGTCTGGCTATTATTTTTAATTTGGACTCGAGTGTTTGGCATAGCCTTTTTCTGGAAAGTACAGGGAGATTGATGATAAGACATAAGAGAAAGACATCCCTGCTTAAAAATGCTGGAGGCTGCAAGAGAGAGAAGATAAAAGCAGCATTCTCACACTAAAAAGCCTTCCCATGAAGTGCTGCTGGGAAAGAGACCCAGAAAAGGTTGATGCCAGAGAGGAAAACAAAAAGAAAGTGAAAGTGGTGTCAAAGCCGAGCCTCGAACACGAAGTACAGAAGCTGGGAATGTCTGCTCCGACCCCTGGCAGTCATTCTTGTTCGGCCTGAATCGGTCAGCAAGGTCACATACCGATGGGCTGATAGCAGCTTATCTCTGAGCTGACGTGCCTCTTCCGGCAGACATCAGGATGGGCTTGGTTGGAAGCCTGAGGGATAGCTGCGGACACCTGATTTCCTCAGCCCCTGTGCTAATCACTTCCGCTCTTCCTCCCCATAACTAATTTCCCTCCACCCTCGTCCCATGCACTCCCCAGATTCTCACCCCGTACATTTTTATGCACAAAAGACACTCGTTAAATTACGACACCTGCTACCGGGATAAGTATCAGGTAAAGAGATAGGAATGTGACTCCTACTGAGGAATGTGGCTCCTACAAACCAAGGAAACAGAAAAATTTCTATCCTGCATTGTCAGGCACAGAAGCAGCTCTCAAACCATCTCCTGATGAGAGCCCTGCTTCTGAGTTGGGTTGCTCTTAAAAAAAACACATTTAAGTTGCTAAAGAAGTCATTCACTGAAAACAGTGAGTCTGAAATATGCTCATATCTGTCTGGGGAGTCAGTGGGCCAGGGCACACCTGAGCTGATTCAGCTCCAAGAGGGTAAGCCATGACTTGGAGACATGCACTGAAGGCAAAGCTGTGCCCAGCAGCATTCCTGCATGAGTGGGAGTGGTACTGCCCCACCATATACTTTTTCATTTTTTTGCTAACATCTACAAAACTGCTCCCAAATTCAGGCTGTGGCTGTGGTTCTGTTCAGTGCCATTTTTACTGTGATGCTGCTCCACTGAGTACCAGTTTTGAGTCTAAGCTTCCCCAGGGTGAGCAAGGGGGGAATGGGCCTACAGGGTTTTTTGTTGCTTACACCAAAAAGAATTATCTAATTAAAAATCATTGGAAACCACGTGCATTTGCAGAAATGGCTCTGCTTCAGAGGAATCTCTTGAGGGAAGTGAGTAATTCTTCAAGGATTTATGAAAATAGCCTGTATAGTTACACTCGCTGGGATAAAATTACAAGTGTTTTCAATCCTCATACTTGAAGGCAATAAGCTGATCCTCAGCTGGGGGGCCAGGGAGGAATTTCCTCCCAGAGGATATTATTGTTCTGAGATACATCTCATGGGAGATTCACATCCTCCAGAGTATCTGGCATTAGCCATTGGAAGGAAAAAAAAGAAAAAAAAAAGGACCCGAGCTCCTCGCACCACACCTCGGGGCCCGGACGGCCCCCGTTGTTGCACAAGCTGCCCTGTCCGATGTTGTTGTAAGGGTCCCTGGAGGTCCGGGAAGGGCGCGGGGCAAGCCCGCTCCTTCTGGGAAGCGCCGTGACTCACCCGCCGTGCCGAGCCCTCCCCGCAGCGCCTCGGAGAGAAGCCCAGCCCCGCCCCGCCCCTCCCTCAGGGACAGCCAATCAGCGCCTCATAATTTGCATGAGTGCCCGAAGGCTTCTGGGATAGCGACGGGGGTCGCCTCGGCTCCCCCTCCCGCCATTCCCACGCCCTCTACTCCATGCCGGCTGTATTCCCGTTGGGAAAAAGCGGATGGCCCATACCTGAGGCAAACACCACTCGCCATTACCTAGGAGTAAAAGCGATGGCGTAATTCATATATGGCGCTATGGGGACGTTTGAAATCGCCCGGATGACCCTCAGTGGTCTGGGGTGCAGGCTTCAAACCTGTAGCTGTCTAGCGACAGAGTGGTTCAATTCCACCTTTCGGGCGGGGGGCGCCCCAGTGGCATCCGGTGGTGCTGATCCTTTTTATTCTGGGAGACGACTGGCATTGTCGAGTCTCGTAATCCTAAGGGCAGAGGGCAGCGTCAGCCACGCTATCCCGAAGTGTCACGGCGCTAGGAGCACGTTTCACTTACTGTTCTTCCACTTTTTCGTATGGCACTGGACTGCTGAAATGGCAGTGTGCCAGGTGCAGCCGAAGGACAATTCAGATTTTAATTGGATCTTCCTGCTAAGCAGATCTTTGTAAAAACTCTGTCACATGTCCTACAAGAACAGAAAAGAAGTAAATAACAGAAGTAATTTTCTAGATCTGCTCCATATTGACGATAACCCATCTCCCACCCACGCTGCAACAAAGATGCTTCACTTCAGCAGTAAGCATGGGTGCTAATAATGTCACCCAGCCCCACGAAAAATAAAGGTCAGCGTCAAGCTAAAAAACATATTCTTCAAGCAGAAGGCGTTTATTTTGTGATATCCTCTTGCGACAGCTCTCCAGTTGATGGGTTTGTGGAGCCTCTAGTTAGGATAAGACCCCAACCACCCCCAATGCAGAGGACAGCGAGGATTGGAAGAGCATTTTCACATTATCTCCTGGCCCCACATGCCAGAAGGGCAATTCTGCCTGGTGAATTATGGAATACTGAGTGAATTAGCAGATCTCCAGTGTTCCTGGTTGCTTTTTGAGGGGTGCAGTGCCATCCAGAGTTAAGGAGGTAAGCACCCCTGAGGATCTAAGCCTGAATGACTGCGCTTTTTTTACATGGAATGAGTCACTCCAGCTGAAGGCCTGGGAGGAGAAGGGAAGGGCACTGGGAGCCCTGAGACCATTGCTGATGGCTGCTACTGCTTTGAGCCTGAGACCACTGGTTGAGCTGGTTGGGGAGGAGCAGCCTTGATGCCAGCAGGGCATGTTGCTTCAGGAATACATGGTCCTGTTATGGGAAATCTGGGGAGAGAAGCCCCTCTGAAGCTCCCACAGTGCATGCCAACTTCCCCATGGCCTTGCAGATGTGCGTGCACAGCTGGGAGAACCCCGAGTCCCAGATGACCGTCTCTGTGCTCCACACTGCTGTGCCTGCCAGCCAGCCTGCTCTGCCCATAATGAACTTTCTATGTGGAATTTCTCTGCGGCCTCAGAAATTGATATCTGAATTGCAGTTTGGCTGAGGGGGTTGTTTTGGGGATGAGGGGGATAGTTGGAAAGGCCTTTGCCCAGTAGTGGGCAGCTGAGAATGTTAGCACTTTATGTCAGTTACCAAGCAGAACATAATACAGCTCTTTCATGTGGTGTTTATAACTTGAACATGCTGTTTTGTGTCAGTCTGGGTTTTTTTGTTTGGTTGGGTTTTTTTTTTTTTTTTTTTTTTTTTTTTTTTGCTTCCAATAAGTAGTTTTGGATTAAATTATGATAATTACATTCTTATATTCACACACACACACTCCCACCAGCCCCCACCGTTGCTCTGAATGCACACAAACACAAATGGGAATTATGTGCTCTGAGCGTGATTTGAACTATACAGCCTGGGATCTGTGCCTGGCATTGAGTTCACTTTTTTCCCCTCCACATAAAAAAGGCCCCATCTACTCTGTACTCTTTCATTGCCTTAGGAAAAAGTAGGATGGTCATACTGCTAATGTGGGTGTGGTTTGTCCCTCATGGAGCTGATGGGCAATGAGACTTTCCAGCATGAGACTTTCAGGCACGAGAAAGGAGGCTGGGGAGCTTTGCCTGGAGGGCTTGTGGTAAACAGCGCAGGGGCCTGGCTTTCTGAAACGCCCTGTGAATCCCTATTCTGAGCTGCTTACACACCCCCAGTCTGGCTCCTGCACCTGGGCAGTGGGTAATGCAGGCACAAACCAAGAAGCAATCCTGTCTTTTTGGGCTGTGTCGTGTAGGGCTGCACCTCTAGCCCGTGGCTGAATGAAGGGAAACACTTCATTAGGACAAGAGACATGGTAAGACTGCTCTTGCAGCCTCTTAGCTGACACAGGGCGGGGGACAAGGCCTTAGGAAACAGGGCACCCTATATTTCAGTGTTGTTTTTTCAGCACTAGTTGGAGGAGAACACCAGTGTGGAGACCCATGTAGACGATATGTCTGTAGGAGGGACATTTTGTACAACGCCATCCATGTCTCATCTGAGTCAGTTTTGTTTGGAGTCACTATTAGTCAGGCAAAGCCCCCACTATTTAAACCTGAATGTCACTTTCTTCCCTGACAAAGGGCTAAATTAAGAGGAGGCAAAGCCCTTACCACTGGTTAGAAGGCAATCCAGGGGTTACTCAGAGCCAAAAAGCACAACAGCCTGGCTCCTTAATCAAACGTAATCTGTCTCCTGTTGTTTTCCCCATGGAGTCACAGGACAGTGAGGAGGATGTGCTGGTGACAGATGGCTGACACAACTTGCTAAGCGTATGGGTGACTGGGCTGTGACTCAGCAAGTGTTTGGTTACAAGAGACCGGGAGCATGTGCTTTTGCACTGGTAACAGTGGTCCTAGATGGATCTCCTGGGAGGATTAGGCATGTGCTGTCGTATGAAGCCTGTGATTGCCATCTTCTATAGGAGGAAAGCAGGCACACGTGGCCTATTAGAACAGAAAGTCAGGCCCCTAAATTACTGTCTACACTTGCAATGGATAATGTCTGAGTGTGTATAAATATATTACCTGCCGGTGGTGCTTAGATGTCCTACTGGCCTTCAGGAAAGAAATATCCCAGCCTAGAAAAATCACCATCTTGCTCAGAGGGAGTAGGACTCGGAATTGCAGTTGAGGCACTAGAGGGGGACAAAGACCTAGCCTGGGTATGCATCCATCCACCACTTCCCCCAACTGCAGCTGTGGAAGACACCCCGGGGAGGAAGCTGCAGAGAAGGCACTGGTCTTTCTCAGGTTTGAAGGTGTCCAGTTGCAGGAACAGTTTTCCAGAGGCTGAGCATGCAGGTGAGGACTAGCAACACTTTGTGGAAATGAAGCCACTCCTTTTCCCCGAGAAGCATGATGGCACATGTATGTGCATGAGTAGGTTAGCAGATTTTATGTTGGCTCTTCCAGCATTCCTCCCTACCTGGAGCCAGTTGGTCCATAGATGGCCTGGGTTTTCAAAGGCTAAATTCCAGGTACTGCACAGCACACGACAGTGTCACCTGGCCAGAGGACACAGACAATCATGTATGGTTACAGGCACATGCCTTTTTCTTCTTTCTCCTCTTTTATGAATGGAGGAGAGCTGAATTCTCAGGTCTGGATAGGTGCCAGGTGTTATTGTTGTCTCTGTGAGTTAAAGTCATGGAAATATTGGAGGACTTGAGAAGAGTTCACCTGTGTGCATCCCACATGTGCATGGAGAGCCCAAATGGCCATGACAGACAACAGGGCACTGTTTGCACTGTTTGCAAGTGACATATTGACCTGGAGTGCTCCAAAGCTATCTCACACACTGTCCTGGGGAAATGGAGACGGTAACGACTCACACAAATGGATCCTGATACACAGCTCTCAGCACAGCCAGGCTATATGGTAGAACCAAGACACTCCCATTTTCTCACCTCCAGCATACTTCCCTAACCAAATCCAGGACTGAGCCATTTGGCTCTGATTGGAGCCGGTCAGAACATGTTTTTCTTTTCTTCTATTTTCCCCTTCTTCACCCTTTGGAAAATGTTGATATTTCAGCAAAGGGCAGAAAATCCAAACCCTGAATATTTTCCATTTGAAAACACTGGGGGAAAGGGAGAGGAATAATCCCCAAACTGCCAAGAACTCTTTTGCTTTTAAGGCTTTCGGGTTTCTGCAAAGGAGGCATATTTGGAGGTCAGTGAACACTTTTTATGAAAATATCTGTTCTCTCCAAACCAAATTTTTCACTAGAAGTGTTCCAACTGGCATCATTTTCACTGGTGATGGTTTGGACGCTCTCTACATCTAATTTTGGAAAGGACCTAAAGAAAATTTAATTCATTTTATTGGAATATAAGGCACAAATGGCACTCCCACAGCACAACTGATACTGAGAATTTGTATTCTCAGTGTCATGAGCCTATACCTTGATACTCTTTATTTTTAAAGAGAGCTGTTCACAAGAACATCTCAAGCAAGTTTGGAACCTGGTCTCTGGAAACCACGCTCCCGCTGCTCCAGCTAACTTGCCTCAGACCTCAGAGCACATTCCTGAAGGCAACCTGCTTTTCTCAAGGTCACATCAAAGGCTGCAAAGGAAGCAATATGCACTGAAAGGTGTGTTATCTGTAATATCCCTTGAGTAACTGACAGCACAGAACACTAATGAAGTGTTTTGTTCTGATGTCTTCAGCTGATTTACATTTCTGTCCGAATTATAATGTAGACCTGAAACATGTTTCATCTTTGTTCAGCATATTATTCTGCTTTCCTCTAAGTTAAAAATAAAAAAGGGACAATGTTAGCATAACAGAACACATATATTTGTAGGAGATGAATTATGCCCTAAAACCTTCACTAAATGTGGCTAATAGTAGGTTAAAGTTTATAAAAGGAAAGATCTCAAAATGGGCACACACTGGTCATAAATAAATTGAGGCTGCAAACTTGCAGAAACTTTCAAAACAGCAGAGTGAAGCTTAGGAAAACCTTCAAAGAAAAGCAATGGGAATAAAAAGCTCAACTGTTTGAAGACAGATCTTTATCAGTTGTGGGATATCACATCAGCAAAGGAATAGATTCAGTCACACAGACAACCCTTTTAATTTGTCATGCCCCTTACCTGATTATTTTACATGCTGAAGCTTCTCAGTTATTATTTACATTCCCTCTGGTATGATTTAGCAACTGCACTGCTGCACTTCATTCTGATTTAGTACAGAAATCAGGTGACCCTGTCTCCTGTCTCTCCCAGGTTTTTCTGAACTAACCTGTGTTTTCATTCAGTCAGCACCAAAAAAAGGGCATATTTGACTTCATCAAATCCTTGGGTTTTACGATTTTTAGTTTATGAACATGTCATTGTAATTGTTAAAGCTCATAAAGCAGTGGGTTAGAAAGATAATGATGCAAAATCTGTTTTAGACCTCACCTTTGTTGGTTTGGGGAGAACTAAATTGCATGTTGTTAAAAAGAACAGATACTGAATGTCTCTGATAATCTAGTGGCAAGAAATACAGAGACTCTGCATTGGTCCTCTACATGCTTTGTCATAATTTTTCAAGATAAGTAAGCAACTATTCACTCACAGAACCTTACTTTTGAATTAATAACATCAAAAGATCAAGAATTTTAACCCCTGGCCTTGGAAACACAACTGCATGCAAGAAGCCATGGCAGAATCCTGAGGAAGTGCCATCTGGAGCTGCAGAGCTGTAACTAGCCATTGGAAAGCCATACACACATAGCTGAGATGTAGCTGTGAGTTGTCCTTGCTCCTGTCGGTCCTACAGGGGCACATGCAGAAACATGGAGATCCCAAGTAAGAAGATAAAGAGTCAAGTGAATCACCCTGTCACTGTGTGACCATGTAATGACTGGGAGAGCAAACAGATTAAGCCAGGGTTTATGACTCTTAACATTTGCAGAAATATGTTCCACAAATTCAGCTTTCAGAGAAAAACTGGATTCTAGCTTCCTTCTGGTAATTTAAAGAGGCAACAATCTGTTCATATGACCTTCAGATTGGCCTGGTACAGGGACTGAATCCTACAATAAGAACTGAAGAACAGCCTTTTGGGGCAGAAAAATGGTCCCACCCAGCACTCTGCTCCAACTAAAGCAAGGTCCAGGGAGCACACACACCCAGACATTTCCCTCTCCCAGCTGTTTTCTCAGCATTCACCTTTGTTGGATTGGGATGTTATATTATGAATTTTGCCTGTTCCTTTTAGTGTAATTTTGTGGACCTGTTGCCTACAAATTTGTCTAATCCTATTTTGAGCCCACTGATGCTCTCTCCCTCTGCAGCCTTCCAGGCTAGTAACTTCTGGAAGTTCTCTAATGTGATGTAATTTCTTTAAATTGTTTTAAACTCATCTCCTACTGGTTTAATTGAGTGCTCCCTGTTCTGCTGTTGATGTATTTGGCTACTAATGGCTCTGTGTTCATCTCAGTCGTCCTGATTTAGTGAATCCAGTCCTTAGCCATCAGAAAAAATAAGGAAGCATTGTAATACTGGTTGCTCAGCTCACTTCAGTCCCTGACACTTGCTGATCTGCCCAGAGTGGCTTTGTGCCTGGAGCACTCTGGCTGTTACCAAACTCAGGGGAGAAAATGATGGCAAAGCAAATGGAGTGCAACTTCCTCCCAGGGCTGTGCTCTCCTGCAGCTGCTCACCAGTGACGCAACAGGTCCCCTTTGCGGTTAAGAGCTGGATGCTGATGGCCCTGTCCTTCTCCTGGGCTCTGCAGTTCTGGGCCCAGCAGGGGGCTGCAAAGCAGCAAGCAGGATTTCAGGGAGGGTAGGCTGGCAGCCCTGGCGGGGGTGTCCGGGGCATCTTCCAAAGTGGCTTTAATTAATGAGCACATGTGCAGCGCGAGAGTTACAGCATCCCACTCAAATTGTTGACTTGGAGCTGCTTCTGGAGACAGCCGTATTCTGCTCATTAGGAAAGAGCTTTTTTGCAATGCCCTTGGATTGGACAGCTCTTGGATTGCACCACAAGATCAAGTCCATGTACGGGCTGCCTGCCTTTCAGCTGCCAGCTCCAAGAGGGTTGTTTTTCTTGTCTTCTCATTCTCAAGGAGTGCTCAGCCAGATGGCCTGTTTTCGAATGCACTGTGCGTTGGTTGGATGTGTGTTTGGAGAGTCTGCCAGCTTCATGAGAAGGAAGAAAGAGCAAAAGAAAGGGAAAAAAGCACCATTTGGTATCTATCTCTGGGACCCAGCCAGAGTTAAGGCTCTGTTTGAAGAGGGGGGGAGTCTTAAGAAGGAAACTCTAGACAAAATTGAAAGCTGGAAAAACTTTCAAGCTTGACAGACTGGGAGACTGAAGTTCTGTGCAACATCCATCCACTACCTGGCTCCATTGCAAATGTAAAGCAGTCTTCCTCAAAAACAACAGTAAGAGCAAGCACAAGCACAAAGTATCTGTTTCTCTGCTCTCCCAGCATACTTCACCTGTGGGCTGGGATGCAGAGAGGTGACCCAGCCAGCTGCCCACTAAGCCTGGGTGATGCTGCCTGTGGGATTTGGGGATTGGGATTTGGGATGCTGCCTTTGGGGATTTTGCTCTCAGTTCACCAAACCCACAAATTATAGCATGCAGCCTGAACACATCAGCTCAGGAAGTATGCTGCTGTGGAGTAGTACAAAATACCCATCACCATGGTCCAACGCTTGAAGAAGCTAGCCTTAGTTAGTAAATTAATCCAGGCCAATGTAATTTTCTTGCACCCCCTTATGTTCATTTTCCAGAAACACCTTCTATTGGTTTGGTGCAGCAAATAAATACACGACAAACTAAAGCAACAACTTTTTCCAGCACTCATTGGCAAATAATTTGAACCTGACAAGAAAAATCTGTTGTTGAAGGAAAGGGGGAAGTTTTGAAGTTTGGGTGGATTGTGCTTTGTTTTCTTAACTAGATGTCATGTTGTGGTCACCACATATTGTTTGAAGCAGCAGGAGGAAGTCTTGCTGAGCAGAGCCAGAGAGAAGACACATTTGTAGCCATCCCCACTGGCTGACATACCACTGTATCTTATGAGCAAGCTTGTCTGCTTGCTTACTGAAACCACGGCGCAAAGAAGATGGTTGCAGGAGCACGTGTGTCTGTGCAGATAGGTGTGGTAGCTGCAAACCTCACTTCTCTGCTGATTGCACCAAATTATTTTCATTGAAGTGATCAGAATTCATCAGTCCTGGGTGGGCAGTGTTGGTCAGCAACAGCCAGTCCAGGCAACACTGGCTGGGCTCTAAGTTGCAGACACTCTGCTGACAGCCAGGGCAAAAGGGGCTCTTCTCACTCCTGCTGTGGAGCACATTTCAGGCCAAGCTTGCTGGTGTCTACAGCATGTCAAAGCCTTTGTGGCTTCTCAAGTAGTTCCTGGCTGTCACTACTCCAGGTCCATGGGGTACTTCACAGCAGTTGCAAGGGCAGGATTTGCAGGCCCCACCATGTTAAAGAACAGGACCTTTCTCCACACACAGGGAAACATCCTCAGCTCTTGGCAAAACAATGTCTCTAACCTAGAGGTGCAGATGCCATCCTGGAAGGGAAGGAGGTTTAGCTGGTTCAAGACAGTGATTTCATCACACAAGTACATTCTTGCATGGCTAGGAAGGCTGAACAAAGAGATTGCCTCCCTTCCTACTCCAACAGAACTCAGTTTTGGTAAATAATCCTGGCATAGAAAAACCAGGCTGCAGTACCTACATTCACAGTTAAGATTATCACAAGAAAACAGATTTTCTGTGTGACAAAAAACAAGGTGCAAAGGTCTAACGGTAAATTCAACCATTCTCTCCAGGGCTTTAGAGGGCCCATTACACCACTCTGGCAGTTGCCTGATTGTCACCAATGCTGTGTTATGGACCTGATAATGGAATTGCACAGAAAGTTCAGGGGAGTAGGAATCACTGGATTGTGCCTTACCACAGTTAGGCTAGTTGATTAATTATTGCACCTCTTGGCAAATGGAAATAATGATTACCACAACATTCATATGAGTACTGTTGGAAGGAGGTAGCTCCCAAACAAAGGTCATCGGTGCACTTTGTGTGGGAGATCAGCCAGAAAAAACATGCAGCCATCCGCTCACCCAAGCTGCACTGGCTGTATCAGCCACAAACAGCAGCCTCTGTATTTTTTCATATGGTAGTTTTCCCCTGTTATTTCATTGCTCTAGTGCTACCTGACTCGTGGACATGTGCATGTCCAGCACACTGCCCAACATGGCATGAGTTGACAGGCCAGTCTGAAAAAACTGTTAGTTATCTGGCCCAATGTACCATTACATACCTAGCTAGCATTGTCCCCTTAGCAAGGAGGGGAAGCTAGAAGAATTGCCCAAACATGGCATCCAAACATGGGATTTTGGAAATTTGTCTACTATACAGAGATGTGATGTCTGCCTTTTGGCACCAGTCCTGGCTGTTCTGCCACAGCCTTTGTGTATAACTTTTTTAGCCACTCAGTTCCTGGATGGAAGATCTCCAAGAGAGGAACCAGAGGTTCAGAAAGTCTCCTCTCCAGCTAGGGATAGGTCAGTATACGCTTCAGCATGGAATAAGTAACCTTGCACTGTCTATTATGAACAAGTCTTGAGTGTAGCTGCACTCGAGTTCAGCAGCACCCACTGAGGTACTGCAGAGGATGGCTTCAATTTTGCATTTGAGCAGCTCATTTTGGCAACATCTTCCTTCAATAGCTCAAGGTTTTCACAGGGAGTGAATTCCCCAACCCAGTTAAAAAGTGGCCACATCTCCTCTTCCACCATGCTTGGCCTCACTCTGCACCCAGAAGCTCTCGTAGCATATTCTTAACTTCATTAAGAAAAGCATATTTCTATCAAGAGATGATGATGAGCACACACAGCTTCCATTCCTCAGCTGTGGGGGTAAACTCCCTGTGCTACAACTCCAAACAACAGAAGATGGGATGATGGACACAGGACAGAGCTGAACATCAGTAGCAAGGATGTGATGATTGAAGCTGAAGATCTGGTTTAAAGCCTAGATACACAGAGTGGACAGTGCCCCACATCCATGGTACTTAGGTTGACAAGCCTACACAGGCCTGGAGTACATGGAGTACATAGAGTACATAGAATCAATCCTGTTCTCATATTGTCTCACTCTCATCCATTCTCTCAGTTCCATGAGCTTTCCGTGGTTTTATTGGTGGTCCATATCTTCTGTAGACCATATGTTTGATATTACTGGGGAATGCAGAGATTAAAAAGATTGGAACTTCTTTTGGAGTTACAGGTAGGAAAAACATTACAGAATGACTTATGGTTAGAAGTAGCTCATCATTCAAATGCAGAGACCCATTGACTCATAGCTGGAGTTGGATGTAAGGACAAGGATGGTTGCTTTAAAAATTCCCAGTCAAAGGTAAAACAAAAAACCATAAAGTGGAGAACAACAGAACACATGTTTAAGAAGTTGAATTCTAAGACACAAATTTAATTCAGTACCATGCTGACTAACTTTTAAACTATGACTACACAGTAGTTCACAAGCCTGTTTTCAAGAAGGGACTGCACATGCACACATACAGGTAAATATAATATATGCAGCTCTTATGCATACATGATTTCTTGGCAGGCATTTTACCATGACTTTAGGCTGTCTACCACAACATTCCTGTATCCAAGTGTGGATTTTATGGTGGGTGAACTAACAGACAGTAACAAACTGGTTTAGATGGTCAGACTTTGAGAGGAGCAAATATATGTCATGCCCTACCTGGAGGCTGGTAAAAAGCTGGATACTATAGGGATCTATCCTGGAGCCTGTCCTGTTTAAACATCTTTAGCAGTTGTCTAGATGAGATGATGGAGTGCTTGTTCATCAAGCTTGGAGAAAACATCAAAGTATTAGAGGGGAGGTTGATATGCTTGAGTGCAGAGCTGTCATTCAGAGGGACCTGGACAGAATGGAGGAATGGGCTGAGAGGGACCTTATGAAATTCAACAAGGATAAATGCAAAACCCTTCACTTGAGAAGGAAAAGCTCCTGCAGCAGTACAGGCTAAGACTGACAGGGAGAAGAGCAGCTCTCCAGAAAAGGATCTAGGTATCCAAGCAGAGAGCAAGCTGGGCATGAGCCAGGAATGTGCCTTGGCAGCAAAAGAAGCCAAAGGCTGAACAGCCAGGAGGGTGACAGATGTGTTTATCCAGCTTCCCTAGGTACTCAGATGGCACTGGAGTACCAGACCCAGTGTTGGATCCCCAGTGCAAGAAAAACATGGACACACTGGAGCAAGTTCAGCAGACACCACCAAGAGGCTTGAGGGCAAGAGCCCTTTGAGGAGAGCTTTGAGGGAACTGGGCTTGTTTAGCCTCAGAAGAGATTACTTTGTAGGAGACAACCAGCAGTCTGATAGCTTCTACTAGGAAATTATCAAGAAGATGGACCCAGGCTATTCTCCTTAGGTTGTGGTGGGAGGACAAGAAATAAAGGACCTTAACTAAATTGGAAGATGTTTAGGCTGGATTTAAGGAAAGTAATTTTCACCATGAGAACAGCCAAATACTGCCCAAAGAGTTTGTGCAGGTACCATCCTTGAAGGCTTTCAGTACCCAACAGTCAAAAGTCCTGAGCAACCTATCCTCATCCTGTATTTGACCTTCTCATTCTTTGAACCAGAGATTAATCTGAAGATGTCCCAAAGTCCCTTTCAACGAGAGCAGCCTGAGTATTTGTAAGGTTTTGTAAGGTATTTGGGAGCCTTAGCATTATTCACTTAAGAAGCAGACACAATACTACTACACTAATACTGCTGAGCTGATTGGCCAATCTTTCTGTAAGCAGAAACTACTCAAACAAGAGCCACAGTGAATTTGCAAACTTCTCAAACAAAAATCACAGAATTTGCAAAAAACTTTGTTTGCATAAAACAACTGACTGAAAATTTTAGACCAACAAGTAGTTGAGCAAAAGTCTGTCTGTCTGTTCTTCACAGACTAAGAAGAAATACAATTTCAGTGAATTTATGACCCGATTAAACACCGGTTTTCCTTAATGTCCAGTATCCAGTTAGGAGACTGAAAACTGTTTTCTCTTTGAGGGCTGTCTTCTATATATGAAAAAGAATGAGAATGAGAAATACCAAAGCAGCTAGAAATATTTTTTAGATTATTACTATAGCATCTTCCAACAGAAAACTCAGATTGTTTCACTGCTGTTAATCAATTAAGCCTAAAAACACTTACGCCAGGAAGTTTGATATCACCACCCTTTTTACAGATGAGGGGAAAACAAGATATAACATTCATTCAGGGCCACTCACTGAATGAGGGGCAAAACCAGAAATAAAATCTGTGAATCCTGGCTCAGAGTCCTCTCTTATAATCTCTAAACAAAGTTTTTTTCCTTTAAAAATCCATCTAAGCTCCTCATAAAATAATTAGAGCTAATTTATTTCTTCACTTGTTAAAAATGCAATCTGACAGGCTTTGTACTGAGGATGCTGAAGCTCAGTTAGGGGAGCAAGGCTCTTCTCCATGAGGGGAGGCCTGGAATGTCAGTCGTTAGGTGGCTTAGTAGAGGCATAGTTCCAGCTGCCGGGTACTTGAACTCCTGCCTAAATCCCTGTGTCAAAGCTTTAGGGAGGAACTGGAAAGTAAATGTTATCTACCATAAATGTCATGGAAGGATTAGACAAATAGCAGCTGTTTTTGCAATGATAAAACTTTCCTCTCAGTGGCACTTCAGAAGCTTGAAAGAACATTTATTTACCTGCCATAGTATTAGGTAGGTTTCTCTTTTCCTTTGGTTTCATTTGCCTATTTTTCAAATGAACATACTGAAAAAGCTCTGAGACACAGAGAGATTCATGGCAGTACTTCAGATATGCCACTCAATTCTACCTTCTTCATTTCCATCAGATCTGGAGGACACAAAGTTCCTCAAGGCTTACAGCTCATTTGCAGCTCACTAGCAGTGACTTGCATTACCTTCAGATGTGCAGTAAGGTCATGAGTCACAGACTTCTCAACCTCCCCTACTCTGGGAAAATGGCTCACCATCCTCTCTGTCATCACTCTAAAGGTTTCTTCAGAGGTCAAGAACTACAGAAGTGTTGACCATCCAATATTTTGAAACTCTGAAGGTTGCTCAGCACCTCTTAGCCTCAGGCCACTACATTTGAAACTGGAGCATCCCATACTAGAGGGTTCATTTAGGCATGTGCCCTACTTGCTCAGCATCACCTGAAGGAGGCTCTGGTAGAGGAGGGCAGACTCAAGATTTCCACATTAGAAAGCCTGTTCTATTGCTGCTTTGATGTATTTTCCTTCTGCAAAGCAAAACAAGAAATACTATTCTCACAGTGCTTCACAGGAAGTTCTGCAGGCCATCTGCCTTGCTCTCTTCGGCTTTAGGCAGAGTACAGTTGAGGACACTGATTGTAAAGACCAGAGACCAGAAAAGGTGCGGGAGGGACCATCTTTTAAGAGAAATCCTTGTGGAGTGTGGAAGCTCATCTTCCCTGTTTCTTCAGTGTCATCTGCCCCATCCCTCCCAAGGCTCCAAGTTCAGGTCCAGTAGGTGGCATTTTGGAATAGACTTTGATCATCTGGAAATAGTTTTCTATTTGCTGTTCCCTTGTTCCAAGCTTCATTTGTGGCTACAGTTGGTTAACAAATTGCTTCTGCTTTGGCCCCAGATGTCTGCTATGGCCCTTCCCTTTCCATCTTGGGCATTTTCTGTCACCAGGACAGTATGTATCACCTCCTGTAGTGGAAAACATTGATGGGAAAGCCTATTGTCTTAAGATCTGGGAACAAATCACGCAGGCTCCCTTGGTCCAGTCTTATCTTGGTGACTTATAAAGCAGAAGTTCATACACACCTGTTCCGACAGCTAAGAAAACAGGGAACAGAGAGAAGGAAAGAACACAGAAGAGCATATACCTCTGTGGCAGCGGCCTCAGGGGAGACAGAGTTACATTGTCCCACCCCAAACCGCTTGTGAAGGGCGGCCCAGGTCCTCTGATTGGGTTTGAGTCCCTGGGGGTTTCTCCCTTGCTGTGTTTCTGATGGTTCCTGACCCTGAACTCCACCCTCGGGGGTGGGAACCCTCGGAGGTTCTGTCCCTCAAAAACCTCTGCTGTGCCTCTGTCCGGGGCTCTCTGTTCTGGACCTGACTTTGTTCCCTTGCTGAATAAATGGTTTCATGAACGGGGGCCCGTCTCGTTGGTGTTTGATGCTGGTCCCCAGAATCCTGCTGCTTCCCTGGACAAGATCCTGAAGTTGCTAGCCGCAACATACCTCTAGCAAAGCAAAACAAAAAGGTCTGGGGAGCAAAGGAGGTTGACTTTGGATTTGGCTAAAAGATCAAAGCCTGAAGGTGGCTGTGGCTTTCTGATCTTCTATCTGAAAGTAGCAGAAGCTTTTTTCTTGCGATACGGATGGCAGTGAGAGCTGCTTGCAGGAGTCCAAAACCTTGGGAAGAGAGACACAATGATGTGAGCTTTCCTTTTACCTGATTTTCATTTGGAGGGGACAAGGTTGGTAGTATTTCAATATCATGTAGCAGGGAAGAGAGTTGAAGCTGCAGTGCCTCAATGGCTTCAGGAGACTGAGAGCAAACAACCACAACTGCCTATCTGTTTGAAGCAGGCTGCACGATAGGGAAGGGGCTATTTCTTCACCAAGCTGTGTGTTCAGTGGAAGCATGAACTGGCAAGAAAGGACAGTTCATCTGAAGCCTAGAACATGAAATTGAACAAGTAGCTTTCTAATGAAAAGCTAAAGAGGAAATTCCACAGTCCGCTTCATTGCAGCAAATCACAGCAAGCCAAGGAGAAGTGAACCAGGTTAATTGGAAATCAAATGGGACTCGATACTCTGCTGAGCTAAAATGTGTGTGCTTGTTACATGGATACAGCTTTCTTGTTGGCATTTACCTGTTTCAAATGTGGATGAGAATTGCTGAGGACACTCTGAAGAGTGGACATCCTTCTTCAGTGTTGATACTTTGCCCAGAAGTCACATCAGCCTTCTGCTTGTTCTCAAATAACCCAGCATGTCAATCACTAACCATGGAGCCTGGTAATTAAGACAAATCACTGGGACTGAGAGGTTAGAAAGCACTAGATACAGTAACTAGCATCAGCTGAAGCAGACATTTGAACTTTCAGGAGGTCCACAGTTCGGGAGTACAGCTCATGTATAATAATGCCTCTCTCAGCATTTGTTGCATATGAAGATATTCTGGCCATGTGCTGGAAACAAGGAGCTGGTTTTTGTCCCTTTCCATCCTGAGACATGAGAACATTTTTACAAGTTAGCATGCTGGTGTCTTCCTGTGGCACAGCTGGGATCAATGGCAGATGGCACTGGGGCTTGTCCAGAAGGATTAACAATGCATGAAAATGCCTTCCATGGCCAGCGGAGCTGTAGGAAAAGAGACCTCTGCATCAGTCCATGTTAACAACTCACGAATAATACAACCAACCAATAGGAAGGTTACTGTAAATTCATCAGGCAAATATTATTCAACCATCTGAAGAACAGCTTGACTAACAAAAAGGTTATTTGTGAATAATTCCAGAAGGATGATAACACATTGGAAAAAGTGCAGAGAAGTGATACTGGGCTGATTAAGAAACTAGAAAGCATGCCTTAGAGTGAAAGACTCCAGGAGCTCAATCTGCTCAAACAGAGATCATGTGAAGGGTTGACTTGACCACAGTTTCTCAATGCTAACATAAAACCAGAGGTGTGATAACTGAAACTGGATGAATTCTGACTAGGAAAAAACCCTGATATTTTAGAAGTGAGAGTAATTAATCAGTTTATGTAAGACTTCTGGTAGATTTCTCCATTCACTAGCAATATTTTTTAAAAAAAACAATTCCCCTGAAAGTTACTCTGAATTTCCAAGAAAAAGCATTTCACTGTGATACTGCAGCTTATAGTATACAGGAGCTCAGACTAATGATATCACTTGCCCCTTCCTACTTTGCAATCTCTAAAACGATGAGCAAGTTACTCAAAACTGACAGCAGAATTGTATGTAGACTCATTGCATCATTTGGGTTGGAAGAGACCTCTAAGAAGGTAAGCTGCTGAACAGACAGAAATACCATTTGTCAATGTTATTCAGCAGGCTCTAATTATGATGTTTGCAATGACTGGGGAGATCAATGGAAAGACTCCTAGTGACAACATCAACCTGAGTAAAGCACTATCTACAAGACACACCTTCACTCTCTTTGTTCTTCAAGGAGAAAAATCCTCTTTGCAGATGCCTTTTGCCCCTTGCCCTACCTGTCTTTCTCTGCCTTCCACCAGTGAAAGGGATTTAGCAATAACTCAGGCAGGATTTTCGAGGTTTAACTCACTAATGCTTCAGGAGTCTCATCTGTGAGATTTAGTCTAGTCCTGTGTGATCCCGCTCACTTATTCTCTTAGACAAATGGGGGCAGGCACTTGCCCTCTTGCATCTGGCAACTACTGCAATAATGGCTTCAAAAATAGATTTTGGCAGAGAATTAAAAAATTAAATTAAAAATTAAATTAAATTTAAAGGCTAGAACAAGAACTATAAAAGGCTGCTTGATCTGGTAATTCATAGGGAGATAGAAATTTCCTTTGGATATGACTGTATCATTAGTTGTATAGTCACTGCCTGAAACATTCCCAATTCCATGTAGCTGAAAAAAATGCTGCTCTTCTTGTGACCAAATGTGAAGTCACTCTTTGGATCACGGGATAATGTCATAAGGGTTTGGTCTGACTTATTTTAAGAGAGAAGATTTTTGAATCAGTGAACAAGGCAGTTCAGCATGTCAGTTCAGTCTCTACCCTGTCAGTGGATTTCACATCTAAAATCATAACAAAAGCTGCCAGAAGGGTAACAGGCCCACTGCTCAGCTGCCTTTCTTTGTGTATATCCTTGAATCCCATCTTGCAGAGAGCTCTTAGCCTCTAGACTAAACACTGCTTGGAGCTGAAATAAATATGAATGAACAATGGTTAGGACACTCAAGTCAGTTGGTAGTGTGGTAATGTGGTTGTACTGGAAGAGACAAGAGGGTGAAGAGACAGAAGTCTGTCTGTGTGCATTCCTTAGACAGGGAGTTTGCTTTGCTGAAGTGTAATCACTTCTCTCCTTTGCAAAGACCACATTTGCACACATAAGAAGATAAAAGTGTCCTTATCTCAGAGCTGCCAAGAGATATAAACAGGGAAATGTAACTGTCCTCACCTCTGAGATGCCAAGTGGGGCACAGAAAATGAACTGTGTGAGACCACACAGGAGGACTGCCTGGTGTAAGGCACTTAACTGGAAGACCTAAATCTCAGTTCTCATGCCAGCTTACTGCTAATGGAAGGATATGATTTCACCTGCTCTCTGGAGTGGCACATTACCCTAGCTGACTACAGCAGTGGATGGGACTTTAAACATCTATGGTTGGATGGTATCAGATTAAGACCTCAGCCCAACCTCTTTATGCTTTGCTTTAGCTAAAACTTCCTCCACATAACTCATTGAAATCAGTCATTGAATCAATCATCTCAAGGATGCCAGTGAGCTCAGCAGAAAGCCATGCAGCTGAAGATCCAGGCCTTGGTGGTTACAGCTTTGTTTTGGGAGTTTTAGTCTAGATTTTCAAAACAGTTCAGCCAAATGATTGCCAAGACTATTTCATTCCTTCTGACTGGGAATGTTCTAAGGAAGTTCTAAGAATGAGAAAATGAAGCCAGTATTGGGAACTGGTAGATCTCCTGAAAGTGTTAAATGATAAAGTGCATCTGACTGAATGAACCCATGAGGCCTAAAGTAATTCAGACTCTCTAAATCTTGGGGTTTCATTGGAAGGGGTATAGCTGCATGCGAATGAATGTAGTGGGGAGACATGAATGCCCCCTAAGTTCTAAGTTTACACCCAAACATTTACAGTAGCTGGAGATGTGCGAGACAATTGTGGCTGAAGAATGGGCTAGGACTCTTGTCAAGGTACCAGTTAGTCACTGTCTGTGTGCTGCTCTCCCAAGGCAATGAGGTGCTGGGTTGTGATCTCACATAAAAAGAATGAAAAAGAAAATACCAAGAAACACTGCAGGGGATATTTTCTATAGGCAGAACTAGAAAAAAAAAAAAAAAGGAAATAATCCTTTTTTGGACGAAAGTCTGAAATCTGTAGACTTTTTAATGTAAATTAACCGATATTTTAATGTAAAAAAAAACCAACCCATCCCAGTGAAATATGATTACTCTTTTCCTCATCTTTGTTTTCTCGTCTTCCACTTTTCTCCATGCCCCTATTTAAAAGGGGTCAAGAGGAAAACAGACAATAATTCTGAAGAGAGTTAAATGTTCTTCAAGGGAAAATTTTTGAACAAAGGACTATGAGCACTTCCACTTCTGGACATTTGACATGTTCAGCTCTCCTCTCCATAATTTTGGTGTTCTTCAGGGAAATCCATTTGCCTCTGGGGTTAAGTGCTTCAATTATTAATCCAGGTATATTATCAGTGCTGAATACAGCCACTATGTCATGTGTGACTGCTCTCTCATCATATGAGTGGGAATATTCACAGAAAGTGCAAGGAAGTTGTGGCCTCTTCATGTTCCTGTGTAACTCGGCTCCTAATTACATTCCCTAAATGTGAGTCGGACAGCAGGAGGCCTCCTGTGGGACAAGTAAGTTGGTACAGAGGGCTTTCATTCTTCCCACTTTCCAATTATTACTTCACGAAAAATAGTTATAAACTGTCTGGAATGGATGTTGAGATTCATATAGAAGGGAACTGTTTGCCAGTGTTGGATGCTTCCATAACATGCATGTCATCATGCCTTTCTAAGCTAGTGAAAAGTAGTTTGCAAAGTCTGGGTGAGCATGGAGTGGTTTTACCAGACGTGAGTGAAATACTATGGAAAAGCAGTCATATGGTGTTTGAGGTTTCTCTTTGTAACTGGCTCCAGCAATCAAATAAACCTCCTCCTAAGCTGTTGTTCCTCCTCTGTATATAAATCTTCCATCTACTTAGCTTGAATTTTGGATTTTGCTATGAAGGACCTTCTGGATATGAGACATGATTGCCTAGAGAAGGCAGGCAGATAATCTCAGTTGTAGAGTTATATTTTTCATTGTTAGCTTTCTGGGTTTGCCCTTTAAAGATATGACAGTTGTATATAAGTGGAAGTAATTTAGCCCTGGAGGGGCTTCTTTTTTAAGCTCTTCATGTAATCTTAGCTTGTTACTGCAAAAAGATCTCTAACCAGGAGCAACTGGATCCAATCTGATGCTGAATTAAAAATAACTAGAAATCCTGGGGCAGTCCTCTGCAGTGCCAGAGTGGTTGCCAGTTGCAGTTGGCGTCAGATGTCCATCCAACTCAAGTGCATTTGCCTGTATTTCACCCATGTGTATTGCAGGCAAGAGGGCAGCTGGAGGGGTGTCCTGCTGGCTGTCCCGCAAGTGGAGGCTCACCAAAGCCATCCTATTGATGCAGAGGGCTCAGTGAGGTGCCACCCCACAACACTGGCAATTGTACAAATACAGAGTAGAAGACAGTTCCTGCTTAGAAGAGATAAAAGACTGCAACAGGCAGCATTAGTGTACAGTGATTGCCTCTGGTTGTTCAGCAGCTTAGAAAACTCTTGGAATTGATTTGGCTCTGCAGACACATTGAAAACAAATTTAATCCCATTCCAGTAAATTCTTCTGGTTTACTACTAGCATGAAATGCCTTGACCATGATTTTACATGCAGTCACTACAGACAGTACTAGTTTATGTGAACTCTTCAGTGGCAGCAATAGGATTTCAAAATGATGCAAGAGTATTTCTGTGGTGAGAAAGAGGTGAGATCTTCAGTTATCCAGGACTAGGTCATCAGAGGCTAATGCAAGGCAGGGCTGAGAATATCAGTCCTCCAGTTGTATCCCAGTATGGACTAGGTCATGTGAGCAGGCAGAATATTTGGACAGGAATTTATCTAAGGTCAGATGCTGTGGGCCATGTCCTCATCATATTTATATATCTGATTTTTAGGCAACTATGCCCCTTGGACACATACTGAGTTAGACTAGATAGCAAGGCAACCTTAAAGATCTGGTCTCTTACTGATCTACACAATTGGGAACAGCAGTTTTTCCTGTAATGGTGAGGTTAGAGTCCATGTTGTGAAAGCTGTGGAAAAAAGGGAGATAAGTAATTTTTCTGATTCCTTTGGTTAGGATAACTTCTGGGGAAAAGATATGATTCAGTCTAGCTTAGTTTTGTGGGCAGTTCAAGAATATCTTTATCTATATAATGATGTGGAGAAATAGTTTGTTTTTTTTCAGACAAGGAATATTTCCAGAAGGATAACTTGAGCTACATTTACATTATTTGATCTAGTAGTTTGGCATCACTGAAGAATATAAGATGGGCTAAAAAGCGACTGAAGTGTACAAGGGTACAAATGTATCTTTACTGGCCAACAGAACCCTTGCAACAGGCCACCTATGAATATTGTTACAGTCTTTATCTTCTTAACCTAGTGAACTCCCTCCCCTCCCCTCTGTGAGGGAGACTATTACTTTATATTTGGGACTGACAGGGCAAGGCTAAATGCTCAGTGCTTGTGAAAGAGGAAAGACAGTCTCTTTGCAGAGATTGTGCAAAAGTCAAGTACACACACTATGTGTCATTAGGGCTTTCAAATTGCTTATATGTTTTTAAGTAATATGGTCTAGGGAGACTACAGCAGAAGAAAAGGGTTTAGGGAACTAGCCAAAGACAGTTATGTAAGAGCCCAAGACTTCAAACAGATTGCTACATACATTCCTGCTGATCCTCATTTCTAGTACTTGCTCCTTTATGATCATTCCTATGTTTTTAAGTATTCATCCCAGGTCTAGCTTGAACTGGAGCTAAGCAGACAAAAATAAATGGAACACTTCCCTGCTTAACTTTGCTTTTCTGCTATCCCATCAGGTGTAAACAAGTGATTGGCTTCAGAAGCAAAAATGTGTGGAAAAAAAGGAGTGATGATCCATTCAGCACTTGCAGCTATGAAGCCCTGGGGCCTTCTCAGCCCAATGTTCATAAATCAAATATCCATCAAACCACAAGACACTGCAAATTTATGTCCTTCTCCTCCTTCCCAGCTCTCTGCCTTTCACAAAATCCACAATACTCCTACTTGAAATTCCTCAGACACACTATTACCAGACATAGACAGACAGACATCAGTTAGTGAGGTACAGCTCATAAGTAATTCAGTAAAGAGTACTGGGATAAGGGAGGGAACTGCTGTGGGTGTATTGTTCCAGTCCCATCAATTCCCAAAACATTGAAGGAAATAACTTGTTTATAATTCTGGATGACATCAAGTCAATGCTACATAGCTGCACTTGAAAAACAGCTTTGAACCCTGTGACTTTCCTTCAAGTGAGAAAGTCTTTAGGGACGCCACAGGATGCAGAAAGCTGTATCCTTCTTCTAGTTCTCTAGATCCACTTGTACCTTTGAACCACCTGTTTTCTTTTCCCTCACAGCTGTTAACTCTGGCTTGAAGCTAAAGATATCCCCTTGCCAAGGAGCCATGAGAGTGATACACTGATTCATCCCGGAGTAGATTTTTTACATAAAATGAACCAATTCCAGGCACTTAATCCATTCTCCTCCAAGAAGCTACAGGAGGAAAAAAATAATTCCCTGTGTCACACCATGTTTACATTACACAATTATCTTCTCCCTTTGCCTTTACCTACCATGCTTAAAAACACCTGGCCTTGCAGGTTCACAGCTTTGATTTTGATATACTCTTTCTTTTCCCTAATACCACAGCTAAGTCCTTTGTGTTACACAGCAAACAACTGCACGTTCCTTTGAAGGTGCACTAGGTACACCGCCTGATTGAATTGAATGTTTCCAAGCAATAGGGAGCATCTGCTGACCAGTTAACCTCTTGTATTTTCTTCTTTTACAGTGTAGTAAAAACAAAAGCAATCCAAAATTTAGAAGGAAAAAAAAAAAAAAGCCAAAACAAATGAGAACTGATCCTGCTCTCCTGAGAGAAGGTTTACTTTATAGATGTAAGCTAATGCATCTCCTATGTTGTCTTTCCCCTAGGCAGCTTCTTCCAAAGAAAGGAATAATAACTTCAGCACCAGTGCGGGTGTCTTATGTCTGGGGGACTAATCACTGCCAGGACTGAGCCCTGATGACTTAAGCTGCTCTGTGCACAAAACTCCATGGCTTGGAAGGCAAAAACATTGCTCTGTTGCCTCAAAATGGGAAGAAGGTTTCAAAGCTTGCTAAAAACAACCTCTGATCAACTGTACACATCTAGACACTGTTGTCTTTGGTATCCCAGATGGTCCCAGCTGTTGGCATAAGCACTGACAATGACACTCATTCCTTTTGCACACAAGTCCTATGCAAGCCCAATTTTTCAGCTGCTTGCTGATGGGAAGGGAAATTCACACAGAAAGAAGCTGTCCTGGAGGCCCACAGGATCCCAAAGCTTGTGGAAAAAATGGGAAAGATAAGTTGTAGGATCACTTCTGGCTAGTATCTAATTTTATCTGTGTGTCACTGATACCAAACGTCATTCTTTTTATTGTGAGAACCCCTTGACAAACAGGGCTAAAAATAAATAGCAAGAGCTCAGAGCTGGCACAAACTGTGCTACATGGACTCAAATTTGTATAGCAGGAACTATGATCACTCTGAGACGTGCCCAAGCCCTCAGGCATCCCACGGGATTTCAGTCACTTGTTTACAAGGTGTTTTGATTTGCAGCTGTTTGACTACAGTGGCATTTCAAGAGGGGGAGGTTTGAAAGGATGTTGTTACTTTGGATGCCGGGATTGGGAAATGGGTATTGAAAAATCACACAAGAAACAAGTGAGTGCTGTCTTTGTTCTTCCCCTCTTACATATGATGTCAGTGTAGGGGGAAAGGAGCTCCAGAACAGATCCAAAGACCAATGCTGTGGAAGGAATAAGCAGGGTGTAGGTAAATCCCTGAAAACAGAGCTGTGCCCTAACCACACCAGAATGCCCCACATCTGATCTAAGTGGATTAAGTTGTGGAGGCAAGAAGGGAACCATCCAAGCCCATTGCTTTTCTACTTTTCTAACAAGATCATCACACCTAAGAACTTGGCTAAAGGCCATTTCTAGCTCACTTCAAACAGACCAGCAGCTGAAATGGGTTTAGTCGCTAGCTCAAAGTGATTTAGCAGTTCAGATGGCTCTCTCTCTCCTGACCTGAACAGTTCCTCTTTCAGAACTGCATTAAGCTAATGCCCACTTTCTTCTGGCCCTATTGGAATAATGGATTCAGATATGCAGAAAGAATGTAAAAATCCATCTGTTATCTGGAATGAATGATTTGCACAATAGTGGCCATGAGTGTTTGTTTAACACTGCGGACAGCAGAACACTGCTAAGTGGTAACATGATGAGAAAGGGAAAGCAAGAAGGGAGGAGAAAGTAGCCTGGCTGTTTGAAAGCTACGTCCACCAATCTGTATGCGTTTTTTTGGCTTAGTTAGCTGTTTGCCTGGTTTTTTGTGGGAAACCAGGAAGGATGTGCAGTTTTCCCAGGCTTCAGTGTAATTCTCTTGTTTCCAGCCTTGGACTTTGTATGTATTAATTACAGCAACTCATGTAGAAAATCCAGTGCCAAGAGGATATTTACCTTGCTGACATTTCATCTACTGCCCCCCTCTCCCCTTCTGTGACTTTTTTGAACGACAACTGACTGGAGGTGCCACATGCACTTGATGAAGCCTCACCCTCACCAACCTCAGACACCAACCCTTTGCCTTCTCAGTGTGTGCCAGAAATCTGGCTGCACTTTCTTGGCAGGGAGCAGCCATCTCCTCACTTCCTGGAGGTGATGGAGGTTTCAGCCTAGAATATAAAGCATAAAATGGTAAAGAATCAGTTATATTATACCATTACAAATTGTTGTTTTTCTAGTGAGATAAAAAACTACTCTATGTTTGATTCTGAGTAACATTGATCAGTTTGGCACCATCAACTTCTCTGCTGGAGTCATGAGTGACTACTCTTTAGGCAAGTACTAGAATTATCTAGGCTGGCATTATAGTTCATCACACTCTTTGCTTTCTTTAGGCAAAGTTGAAGGAAAAATCTGCATTTGCACTGCACATGCCATCAAAGATCTCAAAGAACATGACTTATCTTAGCCTACATGCCAAATCTGAATTGAAGCCAGGGTCAGAAATTCTCACTCTTTCTCCTTTCCTTCAGCCAAGATAACTTTTCCTCAAGGTCAGCTATGACGGTTGCCATCAGAGGCATGTGACACTGTCAACATCTTGCCACACGTACCAGTTTCAGACTCCCTCAGTTTTACCCATAGCTATTGAAAACTGTCTACAGAAGAGGCTGCTAAAAAGAAAGTTGAAGGCTGTTGAAATCTATTCTAATCCACACTGTCTATATTTATGCAGCCCTTGTCACAGCAGAGCAGAGAAAATGTCACTGGAACAGTTTTCTTTTTGCCACCAGGTAAGAGGTTTAAAAAGAGGCAGTAACCTCTATTTGATGATGTGTTTCTACAAATGTTTAACTTGCTATTTCATTTAGAAATCATCTTTAATGTTGATTTATATTCCTGGCAGTGAAGTCAGGAGGTTGGCAATTCCAGTCCTTTTCAGTCTGTGCTCTGACTGAGGCAATAACGAAGACCAAAAAGGAGCCTTGCAGCACTCACATATCTTGAATGTTTTCAAGTTCTCACTCTGATATTCATGAGTAGATTATGTAACTACTAGAGTTATATTTCTGAAGACCACATAGTAAGAAATGTATCATTAAGAGGAATATCTGGAAATAATTGAATTGAATAAAGGAACAACATATCAAGTAAACATTTGACACAAGCAGCAATGTTTTCCTGGAGATGTCATTTTGCTACAGTCTTTTATAGGGTCAGCCACTTGTTTCCATGCTACAGAATATAAAATTAACTGCATGTTATTATACATTCTAAGTCTTGTTTTTAATCTAAATAAATTAAGCTGACATTTTTATTGCCTTAGTAATTGCTAAATATTCAAGGACTTGAATTCCATCAATAACAGTTTACCTAAGTGATGGAAGCAGAGTAAGCCACAGACCTTCTGTGAATTTTTCAGAGGATAGCATATTACAGTTCATTATCTAATGAGGAAGAGGAATATGAAGACTTGCTTTGGTGCCTGCCTTGAGCCTCCTTGCCCATGGCTTTTGTACAGTATCTCATGAACACTGACAGGTTTAGTTGCCTAATGGTTTGGGGACCTGGACAGCACAGCAGCACCCCCTTTTTTATAAAAAAGAGAACAAAGGCAGGCAGAGGTTGGCAGATCATAGCCTCATCAGGGTTCAAAGAGACCTTTAAAATAATCTAGTCCATCATCCAAGCACTATCACTGCAACCCCTAAATCATTAAATTATCTCCCTAGACCACATCCAGACACCTCCTAAACACCTCTAAGGATGGTGACTCCATCATCTCCCTGGGCAACCTATTCCAATCTCTAAAATGCACTGAAGGATGAGAGAATAAATTGAGAGTTGTCCTTAGGAGGACTTGGGGTCTTAGTTGATAAGAAGCGCAATATGATACAGCCATGTGCAGGTTCAGTGGGGCTCTGAGCAACCTGGTCTAGTGGGAGGTGTCCCTGCCAACAGGAGGGAGTTGAGATGAGATGATCTTTAAGGTCCCTTCTGACCCAAACTGCTGTATGATTCCATGCAGTGGGACAGAACTTGAATATGATGCCAGCCAGAGGGCACAGACTGTGGGGCCATGGCCAGGCATGTCCCCCTCTGCACTGGTCCTGCTGCCATCAGCCACTGCCAGACATATGGACAGGCTGCCTGCAGCTGCTGGGATAGGCCTGCATGGGGAGATCACAGAATCATGGAATTGTCAGGGTTTGAAGGGACCTCTGGAGGTCAACCCCTTGCCAAGGCAGGGTCACCTAGTGCAGATCACTCAGGAATACATCCCATGTTCAAGTAGATTTTGACTGTCTCCAGAGAGAGGGACTCCACAACATCCCTGGGCAGCCTGTTCCAGTCCTCTGACACTCACTGTAAAGAAATTCTTCCTCATGTTGAAATAGAACTTCTTTTGTTTTAGTTCACGACCACTGTACCTTGTCCTGTCGCTGGGCACCATCCTCTTGGCACCTGCCTTTGAGATATTTATAAGTACTAATGAGATCCCCTCTCACTTTTCTCTTCTCTAGATTAAATAGGCACAGCTCCCACAGCCTTTATTCATAAGAGATGCTCCCTTAATAATCTGTTTTCCTCCACTAGGTACTGTCCAACGGCTCCGTGTCTCTCTTGTATTGAGGAGCCCAGAACTGGACACGGCGCTCCATACGTGGCCTCAGGAGGGGCAGGACCACTTCCCTCGACCTGCTGGCCACAGGCTGTACTGGATGCAGCCCATGATACCACTGGCGCTCCTGGCCGCCAGAAGGGCATCCGCGATAGCGCGCGGGCGCAGGCGTGGGAGAGCCGCCGACCCCGCCCCGGGCGGTGCGGCCCTGCCGGCCCGGCCCCGCGC
>NC_031770.1:28092875-28111972 GCF_001522545.3 Parus major
GTCGTCGTCGGTGTCGTCGGTGTCGCCGCCACCGCCACCACCTTCCTGGCCATTTTCCGCCTTCGGCCGCGGGGCCTCCCGGCGTGTCCCGGAGGAAGCGTAGGGTGACCTAAGCAAGACTTACACAGACAAAATATAGATGAAATTGTTTTGTCTTGTTTTGGGGGTTTTTTTTCCATTTTAATGGGGGTTTGAATTTGTGTTCCGGATTTATGATTACTTTAGATTCAGTGAGGTGACAGAAAAAATAATTCAGCCTGTTTCACGTTATGCTGTGGGTTAGATCAGCGAACCCAAAACCAGGCTCATGGGAAGGCCGGGCTCAGCTGAGAAGGGGTCTCTGCTCTGCACCTGTGGCCGTACAAACCCTTGTGTTGGCACCACAGCAGGAACTGAAGCCGGAGTGAGTGGAAACAAGTCTGGGAGACTGGGACTGCAGTTTCCACCACCAGTGTTCCTCACATCTGTCTTAACTTCACATTAACCAGAGAATTCATACTTGGTGCTGAAGCTGAAAACTTATTGAGAACATCTGGAGGATGCAGCAAGTGCAGCGTGTCATGCTGGGCACTGCATTTGCACAGACACTTATAAAGGTGACATGATGGCAGAAATAGCAGGGAACTGACAGCACATGGAAGAGTGAGTGGTGCTTTATCATGACAGTAAATCTCTTTGCACTATCCCTCTGGGGCTTTAGCAAAGTCAGGCCATGGAAAATACTTATTCTTTATATGTTGCATATAAAGGAAACAAGATGGTAACTTTTTCTTCTGTTTTTCTCTTCTTCATGCTGCAAAAAAACAACAGTGGCCAAGAGCAAATCTAAGTAAGTGATGGTTTTCCTCACCAGTTTTTGATTACTGGTATGTTGTATCTTTGCAAAACGTTAAGCTTCTCTAGATTTTTTAATATACCTGAGAGAATTGCAGTCCTTGAGTCTAGCTGCTTCCTCTCAGTCATTCTGTATGTGTGTCTTCTCACAGGTAAGTACAGAATGTTGTGAAACTCTCCCATGGGTTCTAAACTTTCAGCAAAAGCAGGTTTTGTTCTATGGGCTGTCTCATTGAGTTTAGCAGTAATCTCCAATGTGCCCTGTGCAGGGGGAAGCACACCTCTGTGCTCTGTCATTGAAGAGAGGCTGTAAATTACCCAGGTGTTTTTCCTGTTGTTCACCTGTCATACTTTTTTAGCTGAGGAGAGTAAATTAAGGTACAGCGTGGGTCTTTGTTTTCTGTGGTGTGGACATTGGGCAGGTGCCGTGAAGCTTTCCCATAGCCAGAGTGCAGAACACTTCCTAGACTTAGCATATTCCTGAATTTATATGTGAGGAATGGACAAGGTCCAGTCAGTGCTCTGGGCATCTTAGTTTGCTGTGTAATCCAGCTCAGCAGAGATGTTAGTGGGCTCTGGAAGAAAATTAATCACAGTCCTTTGACCTGTAAAGAAAGCTGATAATGTTTTAATGGTTGGAAAGGAAGGAATATGTACTTTGAGCACTCCAGTAATCTTACAATGTGGGCACAAGGAAACAAGATCATGTGGAGAAACTGACTTGGATCCAAAACGCTGTTTGTAAGAAAATTAGCCAGAGAAATCCAAGAGGCTAAACTGGTACATTTATGTGAACACATTCCTGTCTTCCCATTCCCAGAAGTTGCATTCTGTGTAAGTGTATTATACTTGGTACCACACAGGCCTGGGATTTATGGCCTTTGGTACATTTTCTTTATTTTTGTTTTTTTAAGAATCTGCCCCCAGCAGGAGCCAGTACCAACCACTTGCCACATTTGAGAAGATTCTTCTGTTACAGAATTTCTGCACAATTGTCAGGCTTTTAAATTGAGAAACCACTTCCCAAGTATGTGCCTGACAGTTTGACATCTCATTTTTCTACTGTTATCTGTTTATAAAAACAAACATAGCAAACCAAGAGGTTTCTGCAAGATGAAAAAGTAGCTTTAAAATGGTGTTACTAATATTAATGTAGGGATTTCTGTTACACATCCCCTTTTATTTTTTATCCCAATGTTTCTTTCTGTTTTTTTATAGTCCCATATGCACTCCAGGAATATGTTCTTATATTATTTATCATTCTCCACTCCCCTTGGATTTCTTCCTGTGCCCTGACAGCTTTATAGTGTTGTTTTCTGGCTCTGCTCCTTCAGTTACAGTTCTTCACAGGGGACTAATTTTTTGAGCAAATTTGGAACGGGCTTGGCCTCAAATGTGTGGTGCACAAGAATTTCAAGGCCTGGTTACACTGATGACACTGATTCCCCCAGAAAGGGGAAACTGCAGAGAGGCTTTGAGGAAGTGAGATATAGGGAAAGGGGTCTTTGTGGTTACTGAAGTTCCACAGGACACCTGCAGTAGTGTACAGGAGAGGACAACAACCAGGGCTAATCCCAATAATATACTCAGTCAGTTGTCTGTCTTCAGGAATCCAGTGTCTTTCTCTTTATTTTGAATTTAATAGTAAATGAGATTGCAAAGCTGAAAAGGAAGAGCTTAAGGAAGTACACTGGTCAGAGCTGTACAAGTGAGGAAGAACAAGTTAATTTTGACAGACCATTTTGTGTTAGAAACAGGAAAATACAGGAAAATGGAAAGTGAACTGAATGCAGAGATGTATCCATGTCTTCATTGAAATGGAAGAGAAAGATGTAATTTACAGGCTGGTTAAAGGGCTTTTTTTTTCTTTTGATTCTAAAGAAGATGCCCTCTGTGAAGTTGCTTGGATTTTGGCATTTTCCAGACTGGGGGTGTAGAGCAGCTTCCTCCCTGGACATCGCAATTTGCTGCCAACCTGCCCTGCAAACTGAGAGCCCTCCAGTAGGGAAGGGGGTTCTCGTGGCTGGATTAATATCAAGCTCTGTATCTCTAGCAGGGTGGATGCTGCCAAAGGGTTTTGCTTCTCCTTTTGCATGCCTCTTGTGCCAGCCTATCTGTTTAGCTTCCTCTCTGCATGAGGAAGTGATAGTCTGTGATACAGTGTTATCTACAGCCTGAACATCTTTAACGACCATCATCCTTCCTCTCTTGCCCTTAGCTTTTAAGCCATGCTGATTTTCCTAATTTCTTTTTTTCTCTCCTGTTTTATTCCTCCCGCCTCACTGTTTTTTGGAGGAACTACTCGCTAGGCTTGTACCCTGTTGAGGAATTATTTACTTAAACTTAATGCTGAAGCTTATGGTTTGGCATTTGTGTTAAAAGTTAAGCATACGTAGTTTTGATACTCCCATCCCTGACATTGGAATGAAGTGTCTTATGTGATTGTGCCAAACTGAGTGTGCTGAAAGCTTTTCCATTGGCCCATACCCTGGCAGATGTGGTGGGCCATCACTGAGTGCCTGTGCACTGACACAGAGACATCCCTTGTGACTTTAGATACATTCTGGTGAGGATGAAGAGTGCTGCAGAGACAGGCTACTGCTTCAACATCAGGAGACTCCGACTGCAGGAAAAGCTGGTCTTACTGAGATACGATCCCATTGGTAAGAGCTCAGGGAAGAAGTCAGCATGCTTTGTGTGAACTTCTCTGCCTCTGTGGGGGAAAAGATTTGAACGCAACAAGATTTTTACCATCTAAGTAGAATATGTCATAACATTATTCATACTCAAATGACTATACAGTTGCTGTTCTTCATGACATTCCAGTGGGAAGTAAATGTTACCCTCATTTTACAGATTGTGGCAGTGAAACAAAGTAATGACTTGCCTGACACATCAGAGACTTTGATGACAGCCATGCCACATGTCACTGGCGAAGTCAAGTGACACAGGAGTTCTTTCATTCTGTTTCTTTGTGTGGTTTGCCAGACTGTGCTACCTCCAACAGGCAGGCACAAAATAAGTGTTCTGTTAAGCTGCCATGGGAGCTCTAGACCAGAAATTTTAACCACCTCTTACAAAATGGACTTTTTCTTCTAAAGAAATAGGCACAAATTCTTCCTATTCCACAAATGATATCACTCTCCAGATGGCAATTAGTGGATTCTTTTCTTTTCCCCTGGTCCTTGCAGATTTGCTCAGTTTAAGAATCTGATTTGTTGGACAGGTTATAGCATCTGCCAAACTGCCTTTTGCTCACCAAGCTTTTTGAAAGGTGATTAAAGGTTCAACTTTCTCTAAGCATTAAAAAGCTGAATTTAATGTTAAAAAGTTTAATCTGGGTAAACTTGGAATTTAAGCCAAACCATATTAGAAATAACACGGTGTAGCTAATGCAAAAAAGGCTTATTTAAATTTATAAAATACAAGAAATTTATAAAGCAGCTCTAAGTAGGTAATGCATGGTCAGTAGTTACATGATTTAAGCTTAATTTTTCTTAAAATATTATGTTCTTTTTAGAGGACTACCTTTTCATTCTCAGAGCTAACAGTACAGGAGCTTTGATAGGTGAGAGAAACCACCAGAGAAGCAATATGCTATTATCAAAGGTGACAGAGGTTGTGGCTTTTCTTTAGAATTCCACACAGAAGGGGAATCGTAGATCTCTGGGATTATATTCTTGAATAAGAAAAATAAATTATTGCATTGAAACATTGTGCAGAGTGATCCTCCAGAAGCTTTGCAACTTTTAGGGGAAGTGAAGAAAGAGAACTCAGATAGAACATGTAGTAGGTTGCTGAAGAAAGCTTTGATCTTTGTAGCCTGTAGTAGAACACAAGTGAGAAATTGATGTGAGAAAGTGTTGCATGTGTGAAGGGAAGTAAATATGAGTCTAGATAAATCACATCAGGAATATGTTAGGAAGCATTTTCACTTGGCATGTGTTTTCACCTTGTTTTGTACTTCTCAGAAAGCTAGGATGTCCACAGAATGAAGCTTTTTAATGAAGTAGTGGCAGGATTGCCCAAGTTTCACTACCTCCCAGCTGCAGCAACAGAATCTGTACTATCTGAAGTATTTTTTAAAACAAAACTTTTTTGTGGAGGAAGAGATTTTGTTGTGTGGATTGCTCTTGCCTAGCTTTCAAAGGAATTCATATAATGAGACTAACCAAACAGTGTTGATTTTCAGATGACATTGTAAAGCTTTGCTTAGATTTATTTTGTAATTTCTTGTTTTTATTAATGTATTGACTATGCTTAACCTGCCCCTGCAGGGTTTTTTTTGGAACCACCTGCATCAGGCATTGTGGTCACTACCAGTTTGTGCCTCATTGAGAGTTCCACAGGACAACTGGTTAACTTCTCAGTCAGTGTGTGAGGCCAACTGGATCCAATGCATCATCCATAGTTGCTTGGGCTCTGGAGTTGAAGAGTAGCAGAAAGCTGAAAGAACCTATTTTTGTCCCTACATTGAACAGCTGTGACTCAGAAAAGTCACACAGAGCAGCTGTTAAGTGTTTTCAGTCACTTGCATCCTGATACTTATTCTCACAGAGGTAAAGTGGACATCTTAGGAACTAAAAATTACATGTGGTAAAGTGAAAGCACCACTCCTTCAAGAGTTGGTTAACAACAGTGCTCTGCCACTCAGTTGCTCCACACTCATTTAAGCAGTGAAGGCAGCCGGGAGAAAAGGAACGTGGGCTGGTTGAATTGAATTTTAACACTTCAGTCTTCTTAACGGATTCTTTTTTCTCTTTCTTTTTCCCTGTAGCAAAACAGCGTGTCCTCTTCACAGAGAAGAGAAAAATCCGTTCTGTGTGAACAATGTCTGGACTTGATTTATACATGAGAAGAGGATGGTCTGGGGGGATGATGGGGTGAACACTGATTCAGAAATCCAGAACACAGGCTGAAAAGAGAGGAAATGAACTGGGATCACCGTCTCCTGTGATTTGAAGGCCATTGTGAATAAAACAATGTAGAGAGAAAAAATTCTTAATGTCTGGACATAGATCATCACAGTAACATTTATTTATCTTTTGAGTTATTTTTACAGTGCTCAATTAAAAAAAAATTAAATAGCAAATCCCATTGTCTGTGTTTTCTATTGTGAAAGAGGCTGTAATCTTCAAAGGAACTATTGTTTTATAAAGCAATAAAAATTAACATTTTCCACAGCAGGAATTCAATGGCAGGATTGCAAGTTTTTCTAACCTACCAGCCACAGATGCGACAGTAGTGACCACCAGTTGGTGTCATTACTTGGGGGGGGTAATGTTGCACCAGCTGAGGAAAGAAGGAATGGGGAACCTAGATGAGTTTTTGGATAAGCTATTAGTATGGTTAAAGGCCTGTATTATTTTCAGCCAGGTTAGTAGGATGGTTTTTTCATTCCTGGGTTTTTGTCAAACATGAAAAGAGACAAGGTAGTTCTCTCATGTTCTTGTAAGATTTTTTTCCCTTAATTAGCCTGCCTGTGTTTATAGCAATGTGGCTAGAAGCATTTTTTCAAAGTCTACCTCAGTAGCAGTCCTGTCCTATTTGGAGTTGGAGGGACCTTCCTGAGTGTAGGGAAGCACTAAGTGCAGAGCACACCTGTGGCACATGGGCACAGGCAGGCCCAGGCTCAATACAGGGGACTTTGTTGTGAGCCAAACACTAGCCCTGGTGTTTGAGCACTGAAGTTGCAGTCTCAAAGCTAATGCTGTGCTTCATGTGCTGCCACTTCACATCAGAAGTTCTGATAATACCAAGTAAAAATACTGTCTGGAGCCCAATACCCTCCAGGTGTTTTGCTGTAAACTTAATGTAATTCAGTAGAGCACACTGTGGGACAGGCACAGGATTGTGTGGGGCCAGAGAGACCTGCTGTGCTGTGTTTGAAAGACCCACCACCTCCATCCCATCTGCTGTAGAACAGGAACACGCAGGATTCCTGAAATAAGAAGCAAAGAGACTCCTGGCCTTTCTAGTCAACAGAGGAGAACCTCAGTGGCAGTCAGGAGAATAATACTGTCTCATATGAGATAAAATCAGTACAGCAAGCTAGATAATCAATTAGAAAAGGTCCTGAGGCAAGTCCTTCCTGTAAGGATATGAAGATTGTGTCCCCAGTGCCTGGATGCTCACTGATGCAACACAGTTAGACTTCCTGATCATTTCCTCCATGGATAACTTGGGATAGCAGGCCAGGTAGAAGGCCAGTGCTCCAACAAAACTGTCTCCAGCGCCCTGGAATAAAATAACAAACAAGCTTAAGTGTATTTGCATGGGGAAACCATTCAGATGCCTTTACCAGAATGACACAAGTTGTAGCACTAATTGCAGTGGTCAGGAAATCGTTCAGGGTTGAGTTCAATACACTTTTCTATGCCTAGGAAATTTTTTGTGTCCAGCTGCTGAGTCAAGGTGCACACTATAATATGGCTTAAAGAAAAAGCAAAGCAAGCATGCCACAGTTCAGCAAGATGCTGTTACAAACAGTGCTTTTGAAACTTCCTGTTGTTGGAGTGCCTGATTTTGATTTCTCAACCTGGATGTTTCATTAAAGCTATTTTTCTCTTATTTAACTTCTGTTTTTTATAAAGGTCACTGGTAGAAGGAGCAGATAAAAGGGGAAAAAATAAGCCATGTGGCTTGTGGTGTCTGTAAATTCCTAGTTGCAGAGGGATATGTTTTGACACTTCCAGAACTTAGCTGTAGTTTATTAAAAAGGTCCAATTGTCATTAAAACCTATCATGGCTACACATAAATCACTCTTATTCCTGGGGCAAGCTTTGCCACCTGTGCTAAGTTTGACCATGGAGGATGAGGACAGTGACATTGCTCCCAAGCCATACCCTACCTGCCCTATGGGAGGCATGGATACATCTGTCCCACAGGGGCATCAGCAATAACCCAGCTTGCTCTGACCCCTTTGCCCAGATACTGCTGGTTGTGCTCTGGTCAGCAGGGAGTAACAGCTGTTTGCCTCCCAGGTGCTTTTTAACAATAACTGGTGTTTAGCAATGTTCAATGTATGAAGTATCGCCAGCAACTGGCAAAATTTAACTTGATTGATGGTTGTGTTTAACTTGATTTGTTTGTTTCAGTCCATGATGTTCTTTCCCCCTCCTCCCCTAAAAGTGGCTTGATTTCTAAGGCCAGACTGATACCAGTTCTTGTTGGTACCATAAAACTGGTCCTAAGGTCCCTTTTTTAATCATAATTTATACCAGTGAAGGCATTAAACTAGACACACTCATATATTTTCTTATTTGATTCCAGACCCGGCATATGGACTATCTCCCCTGAGGGATTTTGCCTCTGTTGTTGTAATGAATTGGCCCCGAGAGTTATGTGACAAGAGCAAAGGGCCTGGAAAAACTTTGTCAAAACAGCTCAGCAAAATTTCTAACGGAAGTTAAGACTAGGAAGTAATATTCCAATTTTGAATACTAGTGTTTCTCAGTCTTAAACTCTTACTTGCCCTGAAATCAGCTGCATGTAATATCATTCTGGCAAAACAATGCCACTTCCACAGAAATTTGTTTCTAATGTTGAAAGCAGCTGAGAAGGAAGAGCAGCATGGGCACTGCAAGGGACAGTAACAGGGGTGAGTACAGGATAAGGGTCGTACCCCAGGCCTGGCCTCTCCTTGCCCAGCCCTGCCACAGTGGCTGTTTGTATTGGTGTTTCCAGTCAGAAAACTCCCTGCTTAACTCTTGTTTGGCCTGGAGTTTGAATGCTGTCTTCCATCAGGATACAATGGAGAGCATGGCCTGGCAAATGACAAGTTAATAAGCAAAGTGTTATGTCGGCATGCAGCTGTAGCAGAACCTGTTTCAACACTTCTGTATTCCTGAACATACCAGGGGCAGGTGAAGGTTTTTATCAATTTCTGTTGTGCCTTTGTCTCCCTTCTGGTTTCCAGAGTGCTCCCACAATGGCAGGAGAAGCAGGAGCAGGTGACTGCTAGTTAAGCATTGCCAGTGTCTTTTGTCTGATGCCAAAGTCTCCATCCCATCTCAGAGTTTGTAATCTAATCACTGTATGATTATTAAAGCTATTTTGGTGCTGTTGTTACAGACAGGAGTAGGATTTCAGCATGCAGATCTGTTCTGCTGTAGCTTTAGCAGGAAGAACATCTTTTACAGTGATAACTGGGAAATGGAAGTAGCCAAATATTTTAATGAGTAGTACTCATAATATCTGGTGTAAAATGACATAAACTGTTACCTGGCAGCAGCATGGAGCAGTATACTGTCTTTCTGTTTTTCTATTTGATAATTGCTGCTCTGTTGGTTATAGGAAAAAAAAAAAGACTAACCACCTGTCACCCAGGTCTTAGTCTGTGTGCCAGTGAGATGGAGTCTAAGTTCTCCCTGCAATGTTATTGTGGCTCTCTGCTCATGGATGATGCTCTGAGGTTGTGAGATGGCTGGGGATCTCCCTTTTAGCATGGCTGAACAATGACAAATGGCTGTGAAAGCAGAAAAGGGAGAGAACAGCAGACTCCCATCCAGAATGGAAAAGGCCACCTAGCATTTTTTTGCAAGAGAAAAGATTACAGGGTGATTGGAGAATATACAGAAGGATTTGATGACAGTCAACTTTTGCTGAAATCCTCACTTCCCATGCATAGACCGAAGCAGTTAGTATCTGCAAAGCCCAGCTATTACAGACCCAAAGGGTATCATAAATTCAGTTGTTGGTAAGTGAATGTTTAGTGAGGGGGATGTTTTCAACAGAGGAGCTCCTACATTGAGAACAGCGTCATGCATCACTGATTATGCAGATACCCTGCTCTTACTTGCAGGAGTAAGCCTTACTTCTTGTCTTGTGCAGACATGACTGGTCAAATGTGACTAAAAGAGCAATAGTAGAACTGGTTCATCTGCAAGGTTAACTGCAGTAAGAACTATTTTTGGCTTACAGAAACAGACCTTCCTTCTTCGGTATTGTGGATTAAACTACATTGGATTTGGTACATTCAGAAAAGGTTGGCACAGAACACTAGAAAGAACAGGCTCAGAGTAAAATCAAGATTACACAAACACTGGAATAGCAAATAGTAGATTTACATTTAGCTGCTTCAAAACCTGCTCTAAGAAAAATAATTCTAATCTACTTCACAAAAGAAATTAATTTGAAAATGACCGGTAAGTTGCATTGAGACTGTCTGCTGACGAAATATGAATGACAGAGTATGTAATATTTTTCTTTCCTCAACATTTGTTTTCTGGGAATTCTAATACACTGCAGACTTTGAGATAATCCTCATATCCTTGAGTGCCTGGAGACAATTCATTCCATAATTATGAAAGTATAACATATTTAACCTTTCTGTAAAGCAGGAGATGCTAGTTTGTTTGAAATAAAATAAAGAATTTGGTTTAAAAATTGTCTGATATGGTGTGGCTCATTCTTAAATACAAATGTCATGGTTTTGACTAACTTTTATGGTTTTGAAGACCTATTTATATTCTGTGCCACTAGTCTATAAGGTCCTTGTTTTCCTGTGTGTCTGGAAAAGGGCAATTTTGTTTCTTACAATCCAGCACTGATTGAGATTCTGTGCCCTAGAGAAGAGAAAACCCATGAAAACACTTCTATTTATACCTTAGTTTTTGTTAGTCCTGATTTGTCAGAAGCTGGTTCACAACTTTAGTATAACTATTTTTATATGATGCTGCCCTGAGAAGCTTTTTAAGGAAAGTGCTTTGTAAGTGGAAACGATATTGTTCAACAGCCTTTCCAGCATGTAAAGCCTTTTTCAATCCATCATGCACAGACTATTAGGATATTTCATTTATACAATAAGATAATTTGCTCACCAAAACAATTTGGAGGCCAAGAGGCCAAAAGCTACAGTTCACAAAGTGGCAGCAGTTGCACCGCCTTGTTACCGGGCAATCTTCTGCTCAGCCTTTTCCCTCCTAGACTGTCCTCCCAAGCAAGAGCAACAGCAACCATAGAAGAACATGAGATGGCTCTGGCTCCTGAAACCTGACGTTCTCAGTGAACCTCAGAAAACTTTTCTCAGTGATTTTTAAGAAGTTACAGTCCTTGTGCAGTCTGGGTATTAACATGGATTTATTGAAGGGCTCAGCCTTGGCCAGTGGTGGGACCCTCTTGAAGCATGGCTCTATTGGACATGGGGAAAACTTCCAGCAGCTTTTCAGAGAAGCCATTCTTGTAGTACCCCACTACAAAAACCTTGCCATGAAAAACCCATTCACAGTGGCAGCTTTTGATTTTTTATGATTTTCTTCTTCCTAAAAGAACCCATGTTTATCCTCTATGTGATGGAAAATGATTTATTTCTGGAAATGTTCCTGGCTGTTTGGTCTTTTTTGTTTTGTTTTGTTGTTTTTTTTTTTTTCTTCTGCATTTATTTGTCTGTGGAACACTTTAAAAAATTATTTTCTGGGATGTTAATATTTTGCTCCCCACATATTTCCTCATGTTTCACTGGAAAGATATTTTGGTGGTTTAAATCAAGACAATCTTTACATTAAACTAATTCCACTGTCTTGAAACTCTCCTGAAATTAAACTAATTTGACTATCTTCAAACTGTTTCCTAAAATCAAGGCTTAACAAGGGTGATTACTCCCACAGTGTCTGGGGTTGCTAATCCTGTGTGGAAGCGTTGCTGTCCTTGTAGGACATCCTGAAGATACTGGTGTGGCTCTGCACAGCTATGCTTATAAGAGGAGACCTATTATTATCAACCCTTAAAACATTTAATATTTGAAAATTCAAAAGAGATTTCCCACTAACACAGTTATTCCTGTATCTTTGCATGAAAATTTGAGCCACAACACAGTGGTAGGAAGTCCTTTACTGGAAACTACCAAATTTAGCAATAAAAAACAAATTAACTTGAATAGCAGGGCTTGCATTGCTGGGTCTGTTAGGCTTTTGGTACTAGCAAGATAGCACTGCAAAGCTACTTAGGTTGAAAATAAACAAGAACTAGGAAAAGCACACTGTACCCCAGAGCTTTAGGGTCTGGATCCCCCAACTCTATTACGGTACTTAATCTGTCCTCTGGTAACTGTGTGTTTCTGCAGTCTTGTCACAAAGAAAGAGTAGATGTTACCTTAAGCCAAAGGAAAATATATAGAGAGAATCATGGTCGTGGTGCTTGTCTCTTCCTCTCTTCTTCCCCTCTGCCTTCCCCACAACCTCCCCCTCCTCCCGCCCCCCCAGTGCTGTCTGATGTGGTTTGCACATACCAGGCAAAATCATGGGGAACTTAAGATGCTGCCCCACTGTAGCACCTTCCTCCCAGCCATGTGCAGAATGGCTGAGCTCAGCCAGTGTTTAACAACGGCAGGAGGTGTAAGCTAACACATTTTAATTTGCATTGCCTGTAGGTTGACAGTGCACTCTTAATTCCAGTGATTCAGACTGCAGTTTCATAATAGGCTTAAGCCAATCCTTGGTTATGCTACTGCTGAAAGGCTCAGTCCCCACTCATGTTTTTTATCCTTGTCTCATGTTCCCACACCCTCCCCTACATGAGATTTAGCACTTTCATGGCCAAGCAGTGAGGCAGATCAGTAATCTGATCCTTCTGATGTCTGGGCCAGCCAACACTGAGCAAGAAACAATAGTTTCTGCCCAGATCAGCAAGTTGCTATATTACCACATGATAGCTAGTCCACAGGACTAGGAGAAAGAGGAGAAACACTCCTTTCAGCATGATCCTGGGTCAGCTTGAGCCAACTGTGAAACCTCACCCTCAGTCAACACCAGGCAATTCATTAACTCAGTTGTGTATCCAAGTCTTAATACTCTGGCTCCTTGTTCACACAGGGAAAACTGCCTGTTCCACTCTTCCCCCCATACCTGTGGGCTTGGACTGGAGGAATGAGGGAATGGTCATGCTTCCTTTCTGTATCTTTACCAAACTCTGTTCTGGGAAGCTGTGGGAAGGAGCAATCCCTGACTTATGTTGCGATATACTTGCACAGCCATGAACGGGGAGTTTCTTGCTCACAGTCAAGTTGAACAAGGCCATTATATCATCTGATCTTTCACATGTCCTGAGAACTTAAAAGGTAACTAAGCTACACCCAGTGCAGACTATCAGTTGGGAAAACAAAACCAAAGCATACCACACAATGCTTCACATCAGCCATCAGGAATTTTTACCCACTTCCTGACAGATTTCCTGATGGGTCATTAGCAGTGATTAATCAGCCTGACCGTTAACCCCCTGCATTCCTGAGAGATTAATCTCAATACAAGGCCTCCTGCAAGCAATTTCTTTCCTTTCTGAAACATTCTACTACGTTAAGATGTGCACTGTTTCTAAAAAGATCAGTGACAAGCATTACAGATGCATGAATTCCCCTGAAATGTTTGGTTTGTGGTGAATGTTGGAAATAAAACAAAACATTCACAATTCTGCAATTTTGAATTTGTGTGTCATCTGAAAGGCACAGATGAAAGTATCAGCTTTACATTTCAATATAGCATCTACTTTAAAGGCAGGTAATAGTGCTCTCATTTCACATGATGTGAAATTAACCCAACTTAAGATCAAGGATGTTAAGAACACCCACTTTAAGACATCTGTGGGCTGAATCCAAAGCTCCAGATCTTTCATGGGCTAACAGGAGTCACATGAATTACCCATTCTTTCTCAAGAATTCATCTCTTTCAAAATGAGGCACAGTTTGGGAACCCTAAAACTGAGATATGCAAAATAATAAAGCGGGCTGCCACAGCTCTGCTCGACTCTCAATCAGGATCAGAACAGAGGATCTCCCACCTCACTGTTTACAAGAAAAATACTGCATGGTGTCAGTGAGGTGATGGCTTTCTCTTAGTGCACACTGAAGTCTGGGAAAGATCACAGAAGAGCTACATTCTCCTGGATAATAATATTCCAGTATGCTGCTCGGCACTGGGGAACAAAGTTATTCTGTGTGGTAGACTATTAGTCTAACCCCAGAAAGCAAACAAAGTATTCACCCACAGGGAGCACTCCATTTTCTGAATCATTGAAACAATTCAATGTGATGATGCTCATATAAACTCCTTTCAATTCCAGATAGCATTAATGAGAAGTAACAAATTTATTTCTTTCTTACACAATGGAGTACGAGTACTGAACTAGGAGCTCCATATACCATTATGAAAATAATGGATCCATGTTGCTGAACCTGTGAGAATCCTGTCAACCAAACAATGCACCACTACTCTGACTCCTATGCTACCAGAGCAATAGATATTTTGGCATGGCAAATTTTTCAATTTGGGATATACTTCTGTGTAAATTTTCTCGATAAGACTGAGTTCACTTTTGCCTTCATTGCCTGCTTCTTCCCTGGTTCCACACTTGAGCTTAGATCTGTGACCTCCTTTCATTTGATCTGGAAGTTCATACCTCACATAGAAACTCAGAAACAGCAGAAGAAACCCTCCACACATTTTTTTTTTCCTCTGCAGTGCACATAAAAAACGTATGATATACAAAATGCAGTACTGGAAAATTCTCATTACACTTCATCTGAACACAAAACTCTTCAGTGGCACTCTTGCAAAGTTACAAACCACAATGTATCAATAACAGGGAAGCACGCAGATGTCACCATTAATACACAGAAGATGGACTTTCAGTTGAATGTGCTGTATCCTCCTTTCAGTTGAAAGCACTGTACCCTCCTTCCCCAAAATTTGAACTTGCACAGAATCAAGAGCTGTAGTGGAAGCCTACTGCTAAATATAGAAGCTCCTCAGAAGGCTGATTTGAACTTCTCAAACAGGTTTTTCAAGCCTCAACAACATGCAGCTACTCTCCTACTCTAATCAAAACCTTCACTTATCTAATTTCCTTGAGCAGTACTTCACTCCTTTCACTATTCATGTCACGTCCCAACAAAGCTCATGCTTATGTGTTAATTCACAAATATAATTTAACAATAAAATGAAACTATAGCCAAAGCTCTGCCCAAAATACATCATGGTATTTTAATAGCACACTGGAAATTCTGGCAGTGGGTTTCCCTTCCAGCTGGGAGACAACTGGCCGAATTGTCACTAACTGTGTCACCCAGTATCACATATGAGGCTGACAAGGCTTCAGGACCCCATAATCTAACAGTTAAGTAAGAAGAAGGGAATATCTGTACTGGACAATTTTACTAGCCACATGTGTTTTTTTTCTCTCAGACTGAAAATGCCAGAGCACTCTTACTGATCCCATCTAATCTGATGAGAAGCACTTGGAATGACACAACTGCCATCTCGCCTGGAATTGATCAAAAAACCATTTTTTTTTGCACGAAAGCTCCATATGCTCGAGTGCCTCTTTCAAAACCACAGCATCCAGCCTTTGTTGGCTGGCCACTGCTTCTGCCTACCTCTGAGCTACACATCCTGGAAGGGAAAAAAAACCATAAAACTTCAGGAGTTTTTTTTTGTCTGAGCTCTCCCCAGCTTTGTCCCCTTGCCAGCTCCCTGCATTCTTTTTCCAACTGAGTTTGTGTAATCGTTTTGATGACTACTCAAGCTGTATCTCCTCTCTTGAATTTCAGTTAGATGTGACTTACAAGCCAGAACTGCGGTTGTGCTTAACAGTATTGTTCTCTGCTACCCACTCATTCTCTACTCCTTAACCTGTGGGGGAGGAATGCAGAAAACAGGGTTCCCACACCTCACTCATGGTCTTCAGCAATAGGTGACCACCAAGGCACTGTTTCTGACAGAAAGGCATTCTCTGTGAGATTCCCTGTAAAATACATCTTTCCAAGCAACACACTGCCTGCTTAATGATTTCAGTAACAAAATCACAGACACCAACAATAAGGTCCAAGCTTCTAGAGAATTTCCTCACCTTTTCCCTGTATTTCTGTATGTCTTTGTGCTTTGAAACGAATAAAACAAATACTCCTTATAGACAGGAGACAGACTCCTCTGGGCAGCTGACAAACACTGTGACCAGAATGTGGGAATCTGCTTTTCTACAGTTGACTTTCTCTACAATTGCTGGGTTTATGTCTGTACGTCTACCTTTAAACACACAGACACAAAAGAAAACCCTGAGAGAACTGGCAAAATCAGTGCACTTAAATGTAAACTTGCTATTAAAGACATTCCTATAGGTTCGCTATAAATCACCAAAACTTACAGTTTTAGTTTCCTTCCATTTCCCTAATGAAAGTTGTAAAATATTTTCTTTCTGTGGGACAGGCTACTAAAGATTAACTCCTTTATTCTTGATAAGAAATACAACTTTTGGCATTTTCTGTGGTTATAATTTGCAAAAGCAAGAAGCCTGATTTCCCCATTATTCTCATTTCTCAGTTCTTGTTCTTTTGAAAAGCTAATTATGCAGTATCACCAGTCCAACCCAAACCTTTCTGGGTTCTGTAGTGACCAAAATTACTTGGCATTGAAAACTCTGTTGGGGGAAATAATGAAATATGATATTGTTCAATATTATCATTACTGCAATTGACATTTCTGGGCAACTAGGCAGGCAAGGGGCTCCAGAGCCAGGTCTACCTTCCCTCCCACCACAGCCAGAACTGATGCGAAGAAACTGAGAAGAGTAAGTTATATTCCACAACAGCCAGGATGATACTTGGTTCTGCAGAGAATAGTTTTAAAGGAGAAAGGGAGGCATATAACATTTGTTAGCTAACCATGAAGAGGAAAAAAATGATGTGGAATTTGGCCAAGAATATGCTGCACTATTACACAGCAGATTGCATTTGCAACTTCCTACAGCTCAGGACAGAAAAAGATACTTAGGAAGGTGATGCTCTGTATGTGCCAGAAGTGCCAGCTTCCACTAGCTATTTTTAACTACAGGAATTTTATTAGAAAGGATGGCTGCACACAGTTGGTCTTCCTTCCTCTTCATCCTTTCTGCAACTCAGATATCCCAGATGCTCTCTACCATTACAACTGGCATTCCTCATGTGCATGCACTAACAGCCCAGAATTTGCTCCAATGCAGGGTGAGCTACATACCAGGACTGAGCATCCTCTTGGAGAAGACCCTGATCTGGACTCATCATAAAGTCAATAGGAGAGCAAATCAGAAAAGGGATGCAGCATGTTTTGATGTAATGATTCTGACTTGTGTTGCATTCCATGGTTAGCCCAAGAGAAGCAATAAAAGTAATTTCCTGCTCTGCTCTCAACCTGCATAAATCATACCATTGTTTCATTTACTATAGCATCCCAGAAGTGGGATGGCACAAAGATATTTCTGAACTCAGCCTCTCTAGACCTCATGAGAATGTATTCTCAGGTGCAGATGTTAGATGTGGTATCATTCCCGTGTTCTGGCTCACAGACAAAACACTCAAATTGATACACATATACTGCTAGCATCCCTACTTTTCTATGTCCAGAATAACAATCAACTTAGTTAATTTCCAAACTGTAATATCTCTCAGTATGCCAGTAGTGGAGCCAAAGTACTTATTCTCATAGCATATTTCCATAAACTCCATACAGCTTCTTCAAGGAGCATCTAATGCAAAGCAGCTCTGTATTGCTATGTACTTTCTCCTTTATGTGGATATTTACAATGATGTCCAGTTCTAAAAATGAGACAGCTGATATCCTGACGAAAATTTTCCTCAAGTCCTATTTTTTTTTTAAGGTAAGCATAGAGAACAAGTAATGGTTAACCAAAGGAAACAGGTTCACTTGCCACTGACAAGCCAGTGTCTGCATGTTTTGTTCCCTATCTACAAAACAGTAGTCTGAATAGTGCTTTCCCCATGCTGTAAATAATGTAAGGTGCTTAGCAACTTTTTGTATATGTATACATGTATATGGAATAAAGCTGTAGGACACAATGGGACACAATGCCATGACTTGTTACTGATCGTGTGTAGCAAAACCAAACAACTCTTGGTATCACTAAAGTAGTTTTTATGTAGTAGTTTTGCTATGAGTTTTTTGCTGCCTGGCACACTACAATCTTAGAAGGGGCCTAAAAACTAAATATTTGCTTTAATCTTCTTTTCATAATATGTCTTCATTAAGTACCCCTTGTAATTTAATGCAATTTGTGGCAAATGCTAATACTGCTTTGGGCCCACTTTTCCCTGTCAGCTGTATCTCTGTTAAATTATGCATTTCCATCTGGAAAGAAACTGTAGAAGACTGTAGGCTCTCTTTCACTTAGAGTCTGGAATGGAAAGGGATTTAATTAGATGCTCTGTGGTTGAGAAAAGGACTAGAGCAAAGCCTGGGTGGTCCATGGAATCTTCCACTGGAAAAAAAATGCAAATTGTTCTGTACAAGCCTGCTTCTGTTTGCTCATTTTGTTTACATTGTTTGTTCTTACAGATTAAAATAGACAGTCACTAAGCAGATAAACAGTGTTTCCTTCCATGACAATGTTGTCTAGAAGTTAAGAAGCAGCATGGGACAATATGTGCCGGTGCTTCATTTTTGACTGCATCACTCTGACTTCCTATACAACTTGGAGCAAACATTTTTAGCCTGTGCTTCAGTGCACCCAGTTGCTAACATTTTGGTTCCATTTTTCCAGTTTGTACAAGGGAGATAATACAGCTTTCTGCTTTCCAAAGGGAAAGAGGAAAGAGGGTGCATCCAGCTTGCTCCACATTTTCTCAGTTGACTGCCAATGCAGAGGGATGCCACTCTTGCAGTCCCTCTTGTCACTGGATACCTGTATAGCCTTAGGTCACTGACCAAGCCTCAACAAACTGAAGTGTCTTTAGAAGGCAGAATCAGAAGCAGAAACTCATGAGGAACTAAGCAAGTCCCATCTAGACTTAATTGTGAGTCAACTCACATGCAGTGATTTCAGTCATGTGCCCTTTCACAGTTCAGCTGAACTTCAGAACATAATAGATGAAGCTTTATTTAGACTTACAGTGCTGATCACTGATTGGAGTGCCTGGGAGATTAACTTATTCCTCATGGTTTTTCTGTTCCAAAATTCAATGGATTCCGTATTTGTAAAAGAGGGAATGGAGAAGGCTAAGTCAGAAAATGGGCTATGGAACTGAACTTATTTATTAACTATTTGGGTTGCATGTTAAAGAAAGGAAGCTATTACGCTGTAATTTTGTGGGATGTTAATGGGAGCTCTGGGCATAATTACTCTGTGTTGGTGTGTCTGAATAAACTCCACTGATAAATAAGATATTTGCCCAGTAGTAACTTCTCTTTGCTTTAAAATGAAAGGGAAGATGAGGGAAAAACAAAAGAACTGAAAAAGAAAAAAAAAAAGAAAAAAGAGAAAAAAGAGAATAGAAAAAAAGAAG
>NC_031770.1:28112162-28131390 GCF_001522545.3 Parus major
AAAAAGAAAAAGAAAAAGAAAAAGAAAAACTATACATTTTTGGGTTAATGAAAAAAAGAAAAAGGAAAACTGCAAAGGTTTACTCCTTGCTATATCCTTGGGTAGGAAAAGGTTAAACAGCCAACATTTTTCTTTTCTTAGCAAGTTAGAGAACTGTACATCAGTCACATTGTCTGCCAAATGTTTCATTTACTACCAGCTGCATTTTTACTTTGTTGAGAGATAGCTGAAATAAAATTACTGTTCTTTGTGCAAACGGCATGCTAAATAATGTAGGGCTACAAGATTATTAAATAGCAAAGGCATTTGATAATATTAGAGTCAACCACAAGTCCCACTTCTGCTGATGCACAGAATTTTGAGTAATTAGTCATTGCACAGAGTGTTGTATTTATATCCTCTTGAGCCTCAGACGTTAGGCCACAAAGTCAGGAGACAAAGAATTGCTGTTATTAGGAGGACTGTTTCAGATTTATTTATATTCTGAGTCTTTATTTCAGTGTCCACTTCACTCCTCTGTCTCAGGCTTCCTCCAAAGCAGAAGATACAGCTAAGTCAGAGAATTTTAGTGTAAACCATATTTTTACAGACAAGACCTCTCAACTTCAAGCAGAAGCACTTCAATGAGCTTGCAAAGCCCCCAAAGAAGCACAACTGGCCTGAGGTTATATGAAAAGCCTGGGAAAAAGGCCTCCCAGGTTCTGTTCTGATCTCTAACAGACTTCTCATGGCTTATATGCAACACATTAATAGCAGCTCCAATTTATGGACAGATAAATTTGAATACAAAGAAGACACGTAACTCTTCCAGGGAATTGCACCAAGTCTTTTGCAGAGCCCTGGAACTCTTAATCAGTCCTTTGCTCAAATTGCTAAACCACACTGCCTTCTTTAGACCACAATTGCTGCACAGGCCTGAATATTGTTACATATCTAAAATTATATAGCTATACACTTATATGAGGTTTTATTAAAATAAAGGTTATATAACATCTTCAGAGTTCAATACAAAGCTGCTCAGTGAGCAATCTACTGTTTAAAGACAGCCTTCATAATTCTCTCCTCCAGTAGAAGATACAGATCTAAAAAATTGTTATAAGAAATCTGAGGGAAACAACAGGATTTGAACACTAAACATCTGATGAGTATTCATATTTTAGCAATGAGCCCTTCTTTTGCAGAACTGACATGAAAAAATAATGGTAACATTTTTGATTATGACAAATAGTATGTATCATACCTCTGAGAATATTGCACAGAAAAGGACTATATAGAATAAATCATATGCTCATGTAAAACTTCAGGCAGAGTAGATTAAATGTTGAATTTTATCCTTTCTCCTAAATGAGTTTCACGTTTACAAGACTGGCACTTCAACCTGTGAGCTTCTCTGAGCAGGTTGTGCAATATCTGTATCCAAAATGCACAACCAGACAGTGAAAATGCTGGTAATACAAGAAATTACATAGTAAATGTAATTGTTTTGCTTAGAAATACTGCAAAGTTAAACATTCTAGATTCTCCATTATATTTAAAAGGGGGACCATTGACTTGCTGTGATTACTAGGGGTACCATTGTGAAAAATTATTCCAAATTTTCATTTAAATATTATGTGCCCAAGTGCATCCATTTGCCTTTCAAGAAAATACATATATGCTTAAACCAGACATGCAAATGCCTGATCTCCTGGCTGTGAGTGTGCTAATGCAGGACCTTTTGCACGTAACAGTGGTACGTGTAAACCTAGAGGTCAACTGATGAAGAGATCTTAAATAGAGCAACTATACTATGCATTTAGAAGACCAGATGAGACAAAAATTGGAAAGTCACCCTAAGTGGTGGAAGTATGTGTTCATCATCTTGATCTAAGCTGGGCTATGGAGCAAACTGGAGGTTCTAAAAATTAACTCTAGATGACCTCCTCCCCAAAGTGGGAGCAAGAGCTGTAACCCAGAAATGGGGGGGTCAACAGAGGGGCAGCCTCGGCTTACTTAGAGAGCCCCTCATTTTCCACTAAGACCACTGCACGGGAGAGATTCTGCCAGTGCCAGCTCTCTGATTCGATTCATGGACCCTAGACAGGACACCCCACCTTCAACTGCAAGGAGCAACCACAGACCAAATCCCAGAACCAGCAGACACGTTCCAGCCTGCCATAGCCACTGACCACCAGACTGCCCCACCTCCAGAGACCTGGCATGGTTCTGAAGCCCAGATCCTGAGTAACCTGGAGCTCCAGACAGCCTGAATGTCTCTGTGAAGTCCACCTGCACATACTAAGCCCCAGGCAGGCCTCTGGCAGCACCTCAAGGACTTGACTTGGTTCCTAGCTGTCATTTGAAGTACTCAGCTCCATACTATCCCGTAGTGCTTTTTTTCAAAATGGAAGGGAACTGATCTCACTGCTGGCCAAATTCCAGCTTTGAGTAATTACATTCTTCTGACAAATTTTCTCTGGCAGTTTCAATGGACTATAATTAGTTAATGTAAATAGTGCTGTAAATTACACTTTCTGTGATTGTCAGAAGCAGAGGGGGAGAGTGAGAGTGAAGGGGAAAAAAGAGCAGAGCTTCATTCTCCAATATGGATGATGTTGTGGACTTCTATCTCATCAGACCATGTATGTCTCTGTCAAGAAGGCTTGTTCAGGGCTACTGCAGCAACAGATGTCAAAATCCAGGATCATTGTGCGGTTCATCACACAGATCATCCCCTTCACCTCAAGTACAATTCTGACATGATGGTGTTCAGTCATGTCCCGTTGCTGTTTGTGAGCAGCTGCCATGCACCACCTCAGCTGTGCTTCTGCTTCAGCAGCAGACAAACTGCTTCACACATGCGCAACTGCAAAATATGTGTATATTATTGTTTTCTGTGAAATGCTTATCAGATTTGTGAATGATTTGTGAAACCTTCTGCTACCAACAGAAGAAGTGTCATATAAATGGAATTATATAATTATCCTTCACAGCTATTTTAATGGAGTTTCATGTACTAGTTTCACCTAGAGTAGAAATAGCTTCTTCCAAAAATAAAGTAAATGCATATATTTAACTTAATATAGTGAAATAAATTTAAAAGCAACTACTTAAAGTAATGAAAATAGAATATAATGTATACCTATATTAGAACTTTATTATGTGTCAAATGTCTTGTGTACATCAACTATTTCAAATACAAATTGATATAGCTGTTTGGCTTAACCAGATCTTTCTGTCATACAGAAAATTCAAGGATGACTTTTCAATAATTCACTTATTTTTCCGTTCATTCAAAATTTGCATACAGAATGTAGATAGAAGGAACTAGTAAAATGAAGGGAAAGTTAATTTTCTTAACAAAAACTTATTGCACTATTTAGCTATAATAGGAGAAACAGATGTTTCAGCTTTACAATACCATGTCTTGCAAAACTTCCCTCTGAATGACTATTCGTGCTCTACATGTTTTGGACTGTGTATGGAGAGCTCTGCTAACAGTCATGAGAAGCATTGCATACATTACTAAAGCCCACACTAAGATAATTAGTGCTAAAAAAAAAAGAATCAACAGGCCTTTTTTCCCCTCTTTACAGTATTTATTTAGTGTGGGTGAAAAACACCAGATTTTCAATCTTGAAGATTCATGTTCCACCACAGAGTGGGAGATGGATCCAGCTTTTCCTAGTGTTCTGCCAATAAACACTTAGATTAACCCTCAAGGGCAGGGAGGAAGAGCCAGGCACTACAGCCTATCAACCCTTAATGTCTCTGGTGAACCTGTGAACATGGAGAATGGGGAGCACACAAACTGGGACAAGGAACTCCAATTCTTAATCTTTGTGGCTGTACCTACCCCAGTATTTTGTTGTTCAAAAATTGTTAAAGTTGCTGTGGACAGAAGAAATTGCCAGGGTAATTTCTACCAGAAGTAGCAGTGCTGCAGAGAGGACTTTGGGCAGTGGTAGCAGCCATGGAAAACTTCTACAGTGAAAGGGAACTTTGAAGCTTATTTTGTACCTTGCATGTGTATCTCCTAAATGGCAAACTCTGTTTTTTAATAAGGACTCTGTAGCCTTTTGCAAATTCTGTGATAGAGTACACACGTCATTTAATTCTCTCTCTGGTGGTAATTTTGCCTTCTACAGATCTAAACAGTATCAACACAGATATGGGCACATAACCCGATGTGATCATGCCTAGTCCTTCATGATGCTGAAGTCAGGGCAGTTTAAGATAGCATTTTTTTAATTTTTTTTTAGTATCAAACAGCAGGCTAAAAGCATACCCTGTGGGTAGGTGGCTACTTGGTAAGCCACCATACAAGTCTGATCCTTCCCCTGGGGAAGGATCTACTGTAGACATGCTTCAAGGAAAGTAACATGTCCTACTAGAATGTTTAATGCTTATTTTAATAATAGAGCAATCCAGGTTAGTTAAGGATGACATTATTTTGCTTAGTGTTTGTAAGGATTGCTTTAAAACCACTTGCTTTCAGGCAAAGTGATAATCAGGCTAAGCACTGTAAGACTTTTATAATGGAAGGCAAACACATATTTTTTTTCATTCAGGCTACAAGAATAAACTAAGCACAGCTGTTTTACTGAAAACAACCCACTGGTATTTAAGTAGATTAACAAAATTAACTGTGAAAATCCTCTGCTATGTGGACGCCAATAACCTGTTGGCCACAAGGAGGCAGGGCAAGGATTAAGTAAATAAAAAGAAACTGTTTTTATTTAAAATAAAAAGAATCTTAAAAAAAGAAAGGAGCATTACATTCATTCTGACATGAAACTCCAAACTACTAGGCAAGATAAAAGGCATTTTTCATCCACAGTTTCAGTATTGCTGTTTTATTCCATGAGCAGCAAATCTTTAAGATATCAAACAATAGCTGACCTGGAAGAAATTTTCTCCTTTTGAAGAAGCAGATCACACATATTTCTTCAACATCACTTCTATGTGATAGAGAAAAAACTCTAACAGTAAGCTTTGATAGCACCAGTGGATTTACCAGCTTAGAGCAAGAAGCCATACTGCCAGGTTCACAAGGTGTTGCTCCCAAGCTAATAAATCCTGCTTTGGGATCTCTGCCTTTCACTTCCTTGGCATTTCTAATTCTGGGCTAAAAGCAAGCAAAGGCAATTTGGTGTCTGTAGTCCCCTACCAAGAACCTGTGACCTGAGACAGTGATGTCTCCTTCCCCTAAGTATAAATTTAAGACATTCCAAAAATCAGTACTAACCCAAGGTCAAACTTCTAAATGACAAAGGGGTAAAAGAGGAAAATAAAACCAAAGTATCTCTATTTCAGAGTTATAAAGAAAAAGATTATATGGAAGAATGAAACAACACTTTCCATAGTATCAGAATATCACAGTCCAAACCTATAAGCAATCTTGTGATTGAGATGAGGTGACTTTATTCTTAGCTCTGCCACTACATGTTACTGACCTAGGTAATTTCAGCTCCCTGTGCTTCTGTTTTCTCATCCTTTAAGCAGTTGCCTTTCCTCTTTGTGAAACAGTATGAGGTCCATGGATAAAAAAACATGCTACAAGAACTAGTTGTTATTAATGTAATTCAGATATGGAATGTACCAGATGGTAAAATCTCCAGGATTTTAATGAACTATTGTAACAGAACATATGTAATATGACGTTATTATAACAGGCATTTAAATGTATAGTTAGTACATATAATGTGACCTACTCTGCTCTCAATAACTCCACTGGAATTATTTTGGATTTATGTCAGATAATACTAGGAACACAAAATAGCCCCATATGTGCAGTGCGGTAAGGTTTTCACAGCAGTGCTATCTTAACTATTGCCTGTCCTGTTTTTCTCTTTCCGTGGGGGCATTGTATTTTGTGGTTTCACAGAACATGTTTTCTGCACTCAGTTCTGAGCAGGAAGCAAAGAAGTCTGTTAATGTCTAAGATTAAAATGTGCCTGACCAAGTATCCCTTACCTAGCATCATAAAACAGTCATCATGAAGCAGCAAGAACTTTGGGTTTTTTCCAGTATATTCTGTAAAAATTATGTCTTTAATCACCTTATGCTAGACTTGGTAAGTAATTCACACTTTGTCAGAAGAACCAAACATTCAGTTTCAGACCATGACTAGTATCTCTGTTCTCACATAGCTTGATTTCTAGACAAGATGAATTAAATGAAAGGGCAAAGGTGGAAAAACAACACTGCAGCTCAAGCCAGTCAGAGACAAGTACTTCAGTAAAGGAGGTTTCAGTATTACACCTTTAGTATGTGTAATAGTTCTAGCTCATCTACAATACAGACTATAAAACTCAGGTGAATTGACATTTAATATATGAGACCCTGGAAACAAAATATCAATTTCACATAACAATATTCATATAACAAATTAGCCTTTGTGCTAGTGCCAAAAGATTTGTCTGATTACTCACTGCTTTCCTCTAGTGCTTAAGCAGTCTTTTCTAAAGTAAGACAGTTAAACCACAAAAACGTACCGTAGTGTCCACAGCTCTGACCTTCCCAGCAGGAACGTGCTTTGCAATGGGTTCGTCTTCTGATATCATCATGCAGCCTTCTGCTCCAAGAGTCACAATTACAAACTTACACCCTCTTTCTAACAGCATGCATCCCACCTTTTTAGCATCCTCAAGGTTGCCAACTGGGATGCCCGTTAAAATTTCTGCCTGGAAAACAACCCACACAAATGAAAATCATAATCTTAAAGCATTCATTTTTGGACAACAGTTACATTTGAGGACAGTATTTAGTATCTTTTAAAATGTGTATTGTAGGAGGATCATGAAACCACTTCCAGTGCTGATATTCAGCTGTGTCTTGCTCCTTGCTTGAAATCAGTGTGTACTCCAGGCACAGCTCTCTCTCTAATATACAGCAACCTATGCAAAGAGACATAGGAAGTATGGGTTCTGTTCCAGCTTCTACAACTTACCTGGCATACAACCCTTAGTAAAATCACATTTTTCCCACATGCTTCTGTTTTTTCATCTGTGAAATGGACACAGTGACACAGTCTTGGCAAAAGCATTTTGTGGTTTAATGTGAAAAAATGCTACAAGTCAACTTGGTCACTATCCTTGATGGACATTTATCATTAAGTGAGAAACATTTTAAACACTTTTAAATTCTCACTGTTAAGCTAGAGGCCCATCACAAGGAAAATCTCTTCAGGAAAAAAAAATGCTCAGCCTTCCCCACTCTGTTCAGTTTAATATATATTTTCAGATAAGAATACCTAAAATTTACCTGAAGCCCTCTTTGGACAAAGGCCCATTAAAAATTATTATATATTTGTGTTACAGCCATGTCCATATGCCTCTGTCAACTGTGCTGATTCTGTACAAAATCAGTTAAACTCTTCTTCTAACTGATGGTGAGCTTATAAATTTCTCCCAGCTGTGTCTTAAAATTATTCTCTTCTAGTTCCACCCAACTAAGAGCAAAACTTTCCCAAAATCTGCAATGAAGACTTCAGAATCAATGTTTTCACCACTTCATACTCTTTCTTGATGGCAAGAACTTGACTTGTATTGTCAAGTGTAATATGCTTTTTTGCTTCTTTTTGGAAGGGAAAAGAACAAGAACTAAACAGGAAGAAAAGGAAGAGAAATTGCCTCTTCTCTCAGTCTATCAGGTAATTCTCCTGCATAATACTGTATGCCTTCAACTGTAAGTAAACAAACATAGTACATTTTGCTGTCTTTACTGAATTTTGTCCTGCTTGCCTGAGAAAAGGGAAGCCTTACTGTAGGTTGTATTACAAGGTTGCTGCTGGATCTTGACGAATGCAGTCTGAAGCATTTTCAGATACCTGCTTCATAGCCAAGCATAACTTCCACACTCCTAGGGCTTATTTTCTGTGGAAAACTTACTCTGGAACCTATTCAGAAGCTACTCTCCTGACCTTTGCTGCAAGGGCAGCTCAGCCTCTTGGGAAACTGCTGCTGAAATATTTCAAATTACCTTCCTCTGCATAACTGAAGCTTGAATTCAATGCTCGCAATTCTTGATGTAACAAACTGTAAACTATAGTGATTAAACTAGTGCTTGATGGAGCGCAGACCATGCCTGTAGTAAAAAGAGGGCGGGCAGGCAGCTGGGGACAGGAACTACTACAGCCATCTACAAGCAAACCGCCCCCAGCTGTGAGTCAGCGCCCGCTGCTTGCCACTGTCATTTCCTGAGTTTAAGCCTGATCCAGACGACAGCAGCCACCCTTGGGCTCTGAAGGGCCACATTATGCCAACACACTCCCTAGAGTTTATAGTATCACTCGCAGAGCACTTAATAATTTTAATTTTGAAACACACATGACCAAGTTCTGCAGTCTCTACTTAGATAAATGCACAAATTATTTCAAGCAATGTTGATCTGATCGTTGTGAAGCAGAGCCTGGTGTGGCAGGGTTTGGTTCTTTAACTTGTGCACTGCAGGGGCAAGGCATGGTCAACACATACACACAATTTAAAATTACTTTTTTTAACCACACTGATCCTAGAAAAGAATATATTAAGATATAAGAAGGCAAGTGAACCTGTCCAGTTTTCTTTTTGGCATGCCACCATGCTGCTCAAACTTCTCTTGCACTATAAACTGTTTAAGCATATTAAACGTGTTTCAGTTTTTAAAAAGTTACAAAAGTATTTTCAACCTAAAAAACTTTGTTTCAAAAAGTATCTCACAAAACCTTTTCAATGTATCTTCTTGCAAGGTTTCCACAAAACCAATTCACAAATAATGGTCTCAGAGTCACTACAGATAGATGACATACAATATTAAAATAAGTATGTACACTCTATTCAAGTGTCTAAAGAGTCCAAGTCTCTTCATGAATTTTAGTATCTCTGGAGCAGGAACTATGTATTCCTGTATTCAGAACACCTGGTGCACTGTGTTAAAAGAACAAAAATAATTTAACACAAATCCTTGAATGAAAGAGGCAAACTGAATTTTCAGGGTACTTTAAAAGGGGGAATAATCCCAAACATTATGCCTCTGTTGCAAAGTCTCCAGAAGGAAAGTGGATTTGGTTCTGGTAGAGTAATAGTAAATCTAATATTGGTATATCTACCTGGTATTAATACTTCCGTGAGGTCATAAGCAAGGTAAATGAAATATTTAAATATAATATTATTCCTAATGACATGCACAATCTTTGTATGCTTAGCATTAAGAGAGTACTCCTCTTTGTGCTTCCCATGCCCCAGATCAACAGGATTTTTTGCTTGAGTAGTGAAAGAACTGTTTTGGGACAGGTATTTGTAGAAATCTTTCTTTTCATCTTTACCCTACTTACATCAATAAACAAAATTATTTTGAACAGAGTCTGTATAAAAGTAGATCTTTGGCTGCTTCAAACCACTATCATCTAACTGATCTACAGCAGGATGGTACAACTAAAAGCACTGGAACAAGCTGGAAGAACCATAAAAGCAGCAGAAGCCAGACAGATTCTGTGCCAATGATTAGAGATTGTGGTAAATGTTAACTGATGTTAAATACTGTGGTGAGTTTTTAAGTTCCTCCCTTCAGCAGAATCTTATTTTTAAAAAAACCCTGCGGTACAATTGAGGGAAATAACTAAGGGTTATGTAAAGAAAAAAATAAATAACAGTACTAAAAAGCCCAGTGTGGACATTTGCCATCATACTGTACAAAAGAGCAGCAAATGAATTTTATTTTTCTGCAGCTAGTCTCTTAAAACTACTCAGTTAAATGGACTAATTAAAGTAAGACAACTTTCCACACAACTGCTGTCAGAATAAAGCTATGATGGATATTATATAATTAATCTACATATTATTTTCATAATTTTGTTTGCAAGACTGGTAAAGAAATTTAACTAAAGCTTTTAATTTCATGGCTATGAAGGTTCTTGGCCATAGTTGTTACTAATTTTAGTTAAGTCTCCATCTCTCTTTAGACTGTGGGTCTAATCATGGAAGCTGACACAAACCAGAAGTGCTACATAAAAGAAAATGGCCCTACTTTTTCCCTACCACTCTTGTCCACACGGCCAATTCTCTTATGCCAGAACAGCCACTTGTGTGCTGGGCCTGGAAACTGGATTGCAAGGCGCATCTGTGTTAAAATTAACACCACCCCGAGTCCCACATTACTCCCAAAAGCTGATCCAAAACAATTAATTTCTTTCAATAGAAATAGTAATTTACACTGGCTGAAACTGAGAATGATCCTAGCACACAAACATTTGCCAGTTGTTCCTAGCTGTGGTGCATTTGGGGCAGCCACTTCCAGGGAGATATTCTGGATCCTCTGCTTGGCATTTGCAAAACCAAATCTGCAGCACTGTATCCTAGTTTTGGGAATGCTGGCACAAGTAAGACACTGCCATACTTCCCTTGCACACTACAGTGGAAGGCCTTCAAGACAGTCAGAGGACCACAGACCAGACCATACAAGAGGAGGCTGGGAGAAGCAGGCTTGTTCAACCTGAAGAACTCCTGGATAAGTGGAAAATCTAATTGCTGTCTAGGGCAATTTAGTCGGTGGGTATAGAGAAGATGAAGCCAGAGTCTTCTTGAAGGTGCACAGGGATAGGGCTAGAGACAACAAGCACAAACTAGAACATGGGAAATTCCAATATTAGGACAAGCTTTTTCACCATAAGGGTGATGAACCAGTGGAACACATGCCCAGAGGTCATGCATTCTCCAACCCTGGGAGATTCAGAACTTGACTGGACAAAGCCCTGAGCAATCCATCCTAAACTGGACAGGCTTCACCAGGGTTTTGGACCAATTGAATATCCAGAGGTCTGTTCCTAACTTCCACAATTCTCTAATCCTCAGCAAATATAAACTGGTGAAATAAAAAGAAGTATTAATTCTTTGGGGAGCAGTCTATCATTTGGACTGGGTTTTGTGCACCTAGCACAATAACAACTTTGCAAATGTTGCCAGGTACTACTGGAAGAGAAATAATAAATAATAGCACGGAAACTGTCCCAGTTTTAAGGCTAATGCATGTAACACTTTATATGATAATTTCAAATACTTTTAATTTCAAATATTTAAACACAGTAAGTCAGCTACAAACCTGGCCACTACCTTAGGAGATTTCTTTTGCAAATGACAAAACAAGAACTCAGTCTCATTAATTCTAACACATGTGAACAGTCCCCAAGAAGTAGTACAACAGATTTAATGTATAAGAAATTGCAAGGTCATGCCACAAGCCAAGCTAGTTGTAGTTGTTTCAAATTATAAAATTTTTACAGACATACAGGCAGAAATACTTATTGTGCTAGAATAATTAAAAACTGATAGAAATTAAATGGCCTGAAAGTATTAATTTCACTCCCAAAAGTAACAGCTTTCATTTTAGACTAAATATGGGAAAATTCATAGTTTCTAGCAGTGGGTTTTAGGACAAAGATGGAAATAAAACATACTGTGAATTGCTGGCAACTTCTACGTAATGGCAGAACAGTAGCTTTCCATTACTTAAAATACAAAAGGCAAGCTCAAGAGATGTTCTGAAATATTTTATTTCTAAAGGACCTGCTTTTGTTTTGACTCCTAGAGATATCAATTATATTTTCTTAAGGAAGATTTTTCTTAGTACTAATCTGTCTATATTAATAAGAATTACCTTAAATGTCCTTATCCCAGACTACAAAGTTTTATAAACTTCATATTCTTTGAATCTTGGAAAAGGCAATAATGTCTCTTGATTCTGAACATACTGACAAATATTTATTCCAAGAAATTATCTATCCCCTGTTAATAGACAGTAATACTTAAAAGGAAACAGTAGGAATGTATCTGTTTGTCTGTGTTATTTTTATACATCTTATAGCTTTAACAAAATTGGCAATTAACTTGTACTGCTTTCTACTATTGAAGCTCCAAAGTATTCTACTAGCATTTAATTAAATCTTTGCAAGGCCTTCTTTAGATCAGAAGTCTGATACCCATCTTACATTAGGGAGAAAGTAGTTTCCAATTTTGCATTAAAAATAGCTTGTCAAACTCAATCATTTGCTGTAACCATTCAGGAGGTTTTTTTGTCCTGAAGGGCTCCTTAGTATTCTTTCAACAGAGAAGCAGCTGTTCTTCAAAACATTTAGGATCAAACTGAAATTGCTGATGTGCAGTATATTTTGGTTCCTAACCTGCAGGGCTATGTAACTGCATGCACATGTTAAGAAAGAAAAACGACACATGAACTGTATTGACATTGTGGTTATGCCTAGAGCCATCTGCAGCAAGGAACCACACAAATATGCGGGGAAAAAATGGTAAGTATTCCAAAGAGCTTGTCTTGTATAGGGTTGTCTCTTTTTCAACATTTATAGATGACTTAAAAGAACAACCATTAGTTTTCACCAGGATGACATTGGATACATTTATTTTTCATTAGAAGAATTAAGGGAATGGAAAACTAGCACATTCCTGCACAAACCTCAGGGATTAGGCTGTGCTACATCTGGGAACGAACAAACTAGTCTCAGCAAGTTTGAGCTTTCTGGGAAAAGATAAAACAGGCTAAGTAAGAAAGAATTGATAACCTTGAAGATTTGTTCTGACTTTTTTGTTCATGAACCACATAAAAAGAAAGTAATGTCAGACAAAAAAAACCCTGTTATTGCAACAAGCAAGAGTGAAAAAAACAGCTTGAGCAGACGGTTCTAGACAAACTAATGGTATATAATTCACTGATAGTGTAATTTTCTTTGCTTCTCTCTAGTACGTAAATCCATAAGAACAAGGCATGCTGTTATACCAGATACTGCATAGGATTTCATTAAACCCTAAAACATTTAATAAAAAATGGAATATAAAGTGTTGATATTGTATTTGATATTTGCATGCTTGAGAGCCAACATTCCATGGCTGACATTATAGCTGACATCTTTAAACTTCTATTCTGTGACAAAGGCATTGCAGATCAAGACCCCAGCCTTTAGATCTGTAAATAACAGAAACTTCTGACTCAGTAATAATGCAGCTAAACACAAGGACCATCCCCTTTTTCTCATCTTTAATAATATAAACACACAGACTATGAGATGTCTTAAACTATATGGCTGGTGTTCTGTTTGACAGCCAACATAATTTTCTGTTACAAACATACTGTTCATCTATTATTCTCAAACCACAGGACTTTATAATAAAAAAGTATTTCTTGGTGAACAAGAAAGAGAGGTACATTATGATAAAATTGTGATGAATACTTGTAAATGTAAATTACTAAGAAAGGCAAACCAAGCAAGGAAAAAAAAAAGCTGTGCAAATTTTATCTTGTCTTGGAACACACATCTATGTTAAAAAGAATGTCTTAGAGGCAGTTATCTTTAAGATTTGTAGAATTAACTGGTTGTTTATAAGTGCCATGCAGAGACGTGCTAACCTTTATTTGGGTATGTAAACATTTATCTGTATATCAAACTTCTAAAGTGTATTCATTACAGAAATCTGAAATTAGAGAAAATAATGAAGGAAAACAGAAAACAGATGGTATTTGAACATACAATAACTACTAAAGAAACTACTATCAAACTTGTGACATAAGAAAAACAAATGCTTGATTTTTCCCTTTTTTCTCAGCAAAAAGAAAGGAACAATGGCAATGGTTCATCCCTGAAAATCAATTCAATACAAATCAGACATACAGAGAGAAGGAAATCAAACAAAATTGAATATTACACTTGTGCTAATACAATCGATTTCACTGCAAAGTTTCAAAAGGTTGTTTTTAAAAACAAAGATATTTATGAGCCATTGTTGTTCTCAGAATATGCTGTAGGAGTCCTACACTTGGATTTATGCTCCCATTATATGGCTGGCAGGAACTCCCATATGTCTAACATTTCCATAAATTCAGAAGAGATGAGCCTCCTCAACAGCAGAGAGCATATTTCTGTGCCTGACCTTGCATCCAGTGATCTTAGCTATCTTCACATGGTAATTACTTTTTAAAAGAAAATATCACAAAAGAATGCAAACTACCCCCAGCTCTGCAGGGAAAGGTAGATGAGTAAACAGAGATCTATTATAATTATACACCTATAATGTATATTTATTTATTTTCCTTTAAATAGAAGTAATTTTCTTTTCTCTGTGTGGTGGTAATAATACTACCCCTACATCCAGCAAGCTGCACCTCTCAAAGAAGGCCTCTTTCAAGACTGCCCCCTAGCAATAAATACAACAAAAGGAAAACTTGTGTGATGCAAAGAGGGAAAAGTCAGAAATAGAGGAGTAATGAAAAACTAAGTTTTGTTTCTAACATATGGGGGATAAGTTTTTGCAGGAGGGAAAAGGATTAACAAGTGGCATTATGAAAAAAGCAAACAAAAATGACGTTTACTAAATAGTGGGAGAGTATGGATGTTCTTAGCCCACAATGTGACCCACTGCACCATTTAGCCAATCCAGAGGCACAGTCCAGGCATAAGAGCTTTCTGATAGCATTAAGAAAACATGATACTGGTGTTCTGCAAGTCCCCTGAACAAGAATAAATACTTTGCCTTAGCATTCTTTTCATCACATAGAATTGAATTCTGATATCTGTTGAGCAATGTCTGAGACACAAATTGTATCACTGACAGTTATCCTGGAAATTCTGGCTTCCAGAGACCTGAAGAATCATGTCATCTCCCACCTTGCTATTTTGCTAATTCTTGAATTCTCTGGAGTATGTGAACTTGGCAGATACATAATGAAACATGCCAGAATAAAATTTAGATGTCCTTTTGGGTTACTTAGGTTGACCCTTAAATGCTAGAAGACTCACGGACTGTGAACTTTTGGTATAGTCTGTGATGGGGTTTAATAAAAATTTCAAAAGAGGGTAATTGAGTCTTCAAAAATTTACACTGACAGACATTGTCATCATACAAAAAAGGCTACAAGTAAGCAGGGCCATGCTCTTCTCTTAGCTCTTCCCCATCCGCTCCACCCAAAGGGATCATGTTCATTGCAGAAATCATGTTTCTTAGAGATAATTTTAACTCTGATCAAGGCATGGTTCCTATTCACTAGGTTACTTCTCCCACCTTCCTGTTTATATAAAGAGAGGGTGAGGGGAAGGAACAAAGCATGCCTAGTCCTAATAGGTAACAAATTTAAAAAAAGGTCTTGTGAGATGAGGTTAATTTGTCTCATGACAAAATAAGTTTCCTTTAGGAGAAATAACACTAGAATTAGAAAAGAGAGAAAAAGGAGGGGGGAAAAAAAAGAAAAAAGGAAAAGATACAGTTGAAGGCCAGAGAAGATTCACTGAAAACAGATCTGACAGAAAGAGGCATATGAAGCTTCTCTTTACCATCAAGGGCAGCAAGCGTGCATCACCTCCTGGCAAGAGAGTTTAAAACTGTCAGAACACTCTGGCTAATGCATTCCTGCTAATCATATCACGAGACCACAGAACAAGAACAAGACTGTATTTTAATATTTACCACTCAGTGATAACATTTAACAAGTGTCCTTTTATGGATATGTTTTGCTGATCTACTTGTAAGGAAGACTGGACCCAACTTTCCTGCTGCAAATTTAATTTCAAGTGCAAGCTAAAGTTGTTTTAGAATACTCCTTTTTGCTGGTTAGGTCAGGAATCAAACCTGTCCCTCCAAATGTCCTGTGTAAGAGGAGCATGGCTTAATCTTCCTGCTCCCTATGTTGCATTTCTGAGAAGAGTATAATTCTGAAATTTCCCTGCTTAAGACTCCTTCTTTAGCATGACATATGACCATTACCTCGGTTTCATTGCAGCAGAAGATATCAGAATAGGTATAAAACTGTGGATCTAGGTCAGCCAGGGCTGGAGCTGGATTAAACAAAGTCTTTACTGAAAAAAAAAAAAAAAAGAAAAAAGAAAAAAGAAAAAGATAATCTAAATCTGGAGTGTTTTAGATTCATAAACCATCATTTGAAAGACGATTGTGTTTCAATCACAGACCCCAATATTTATTATTAACACACAAATTACTCTCAGTTTCTGCATCCTTGTCTTATACAAATACTAAAAGCTTTATTTATTATATTAAAGTTACATTAATTAATGTCCAGGCACCTGCCATGATGGGAACATGATAGAAGAGTAACAGAAAAAAACCCTAAGAAATTATTAAATTAAAAAGAGAAAATACTTAGACATTAATGCAATTTGTTTAATTGATGATGCTTCTTCCATGATATTAATAAGTTTCACAAGAACTGATTCAGTTCTAGAATTTTTCAGTGTCATTACCTGAGTTCTGTGCATGAAGAATCACTAGTTATGGAGTAACGAAGGGCATGTCCAGACAAGAAGTTAAATGTACTTCTGAATGTGTTACCTAACTTGTTCAAAATGCCACATTATAAAACTGTAGTGTAGACAAGGCACTGTATATTTTTAATACGCTATCTGGCAGAGATAGACGTAAACCTAACATGTGGTAGAACATGTTAGTTAACCCAACTTTAAACTGTAGTAGCCTAAGGCTTGTAGCAGCAGCAAAGGTTTGTCATGAGGACAGTGTGACTTATTCACTATTAACACAGGAAGTCTGCAGCCTTGGTTTTTTACTTTGCCAATTCTATGATTAATACTTGTGTCTTAACCACAAGGCCATCATTTTTAAATAAAGCACACAGTCTTCAGAATTATTCCTTGTAGTCAGTGATCAAATCTTCCAATTTGGATGCCTAAATTTTCGGTCCTAAACACATATTTAGACTGTAAACTGTAGCATGTAATAGTCAGACCCCTTGAACATCTCTGAATCCCAGTTCAGACAGACTAAACAGACAAAGATGCACAGAGACTTCTAAAATCTGAGTACCAAGAAGTTTAGGTGATTAACACTAACACTTTGAAAGTTATAACCTTTGACTGTACACCTTCATCATGCCACTCTACCTGCCTCATTAAAAACAGAATTAAAGTGACAAAGACTTCTACTGCAAAGTCAGAAAACACCAGGATTAGGAATTCCAATGAAATCTTAATTTGGCTCCCTTATATAATTACAATACAGTATGTATTATAATAAACTCGTTAATTATATGATCACATACCACTGAAAAACAGCATGTGATCACATAATTAAAGACTGCAACATAATACATATGCAGAAAGGAGACAAATTAAGGTTTCACAGGCAACCTTAACTCTTGCATTTCCTATTTTCTTAACTGCAACACTAACGAAGTTTTCTTAAACATAAAACTTTAAGGTATACTTTCCGAGGTAAAACAAACAAGCAGCACATACTAGAAAACAGTTGAGTTTTCCAGTGGCATATGTATGGGCATAAGTATGGGTCAGGAGCAGCATTGAAAGTGTTCCAGCTTGGGTTTTAAGTAACACAGACTTATCATGAACACAATGTAATACACTACTGTTAGTTTTCTTCCATATTTACTATCTGCTGAGCATGGGAGGAGCTAGAGGAACCCTAAGAACCTCTTTCAGGTTTTGAAGAAGAGCATGGCTTTTGAGCAGGATAATCTGTTTGGCTCTCCTGACAAACTTATTTTCTGCTGAAATTCTTTCACAGAATCATAGAATGGCCTGGGCTGGAAGGCCATTTTCCCTTGTCCTGTTACTAAACGCTTTGTATAAAGTTTGTCTCCATCTTTCTTATAGGCTCTCTTCAGCTATTGGAAGGCTGCAATTAAGTCACCCCTAAGACTTTTCCAGGCTGAACAAACATCCTCTGGTCATAGGAAAAGTGCTCCATCCTTCTGATCATCTTCAGGAGGTGGCCTCCTCTGGATTCTCTCTAATAGGTCCGTATCTCTCCTGTACTGGGTACCCAGAGCTGGATGCAGGGTTCCAGGTGGGGTTTCAGCAGAGCAGAGGGGCACAGTCTCCTCCCGGGCCCTGCTGCCGATGCTGCTTTGGATGCAGCCCAGGACAAGTTTGGCTTTCTGAGCTGTGGGTACACATGGCTGGCTCATGTCCAGCCTCTTGTGCACCAGTACCACCAAGTCCTTCTCCCCAGTGCTGCTCTTGATCCCTTCATCCTCCAGCCTGTGTTGATACAGGGTTGCTCCATCAAGGTACAACACCTTGTACTTGGTTTTGTTAAACCTCATGAGATTCCCATAGGACTACTCCTCGAGCTGGGCACTTCTTTCCCTTTGCCAAGATCCATTCTCCTCAATGAGTTTTTATTCTTTATACCTCCTTGCATAGGAACTATGCAATTGTAACCTTTTTCACTCAACTTTCACCACATCATATCTCTTTATGGCTTACAATTCCTTTTCCCAATTCCAGTGCCCACAGCCTGCTCCCTGACTCTACCATATTCCAATCTACTCCATATTCTACTCCATATTCCACTCCATATTCCAATGTCTATTCAACAATTCCTAATCTCTGTTCCAATTTTGTTCCTCTTTCAGCTTCTGCCTTCCTTCTTCCTCTGCCACCCCAAAAATCAAGAAAATCTCTCCTACATTTCCTTTGCCTGAAATCAACTCTCCATCCCCATTCCCAAGTAGCTTTGTCTCTTCTGTGTTGAAATGGAGCAAGCTCCTGCTCTGTGCTTCCTGAACCTATAACAGATCCTTAACAGTATAAAAGAAAAGAAGTTGCCTAAAACCAGATTCAGTAATTACACTTGAAGTCATGGTGCCCAAATGGACAAGTGCCTGTATGGACAGATGCTCAGGGGAAGCTAGCTGTGAAACTCTTAAGAATTTTCTGATGTCTGTGTGAAAGGTACTTATTATCCAGAGGTTGATAATACAATTAAAATCAGGCAGGTTTCCATACCGTTGTGAAGGCTTATCTTTAAAAGAAAGCTTCCTTGCTATTAAGTCTTAAGTAAATTTTAGGGTAGCTGGTATTCATAATTCAAAAGCTATGGTAGGGTAGGAGGCATTTTTCATTGCCTGGTTTCTGCAACCATAGTGCTTTGGCAGGAATCACAAAGAGTTTAACCACAGACAAACAGCTGTTATGAAAAAATTGTAGCCTAAGACTAAAAGCTTGAAGCATGCAAAAAATAGATCTGTTTCTTGAAAGTGACATGGAACCTGTAACTGAGGGTGCTTCCAGCTCATTCTTCATGACAATATGAATATGCTGGGCATTATCAGCCATCTTTTATGGAGTCTCTTATTAGAGAAGTCCCAAACCAGACTTTTGGAAGCAGCAGCAGCTTCTCACCATTGACCACCAAAACCCTTTAATTATCCAGTCATATTTATACTACAATTTACACCTACTTCATATAGTCCTTTCCTCCCTCCCTCCCTCCCTCCC
>NC_031770.1:28131812-28145874 GCF_001522545.3 Parus major
CCTGCCTTCCTGCCTGCCTTCCTGCCAGCCTTCCTGCCTGCCTGCCTGCCTTCCTGCCTTCCTGCCTGCCTGCCTTCCTGCCTTCCCACAAGAATAATGAATAATCAGTGCCACAATGAAAGGATGTCATGACATGTACATGACATGATGAGATATCCCTCTCTAGCTTACAGATCCAGATGACCTTCACTGAAGAGGACCAAAGACTTCTTGCCTGTGTCTCCATATTCTTTCTTTTGTTCATTTCTTTCAATAAGAATGAAGAAAAACAAGCAAAAACCCCTCATGGAAACAGAGGTTTGAGGCATCTGAGTATGCACCTGTTTTACACAAAATTAGTCAAGTGAACATTCTAACATGAAGTGCTACATAATACATGAGGGTGTTGCAAACTAAAAGAAGGGAAATTACATTAACAATTTACTGTTAGCTACAGATAGGTTTTTACAATGCTACAAACGCAGCTCTTCACTTGGATTTGATGGCATGTGACATTTGAACACGTGTAGCCTGTTGTTTTAAAGCAGAAGCAACCAAACTTCCCTGACTGAAGAGCTGCACAATGATAACACTGACAGCAAAGAACTACATCTGGCCCACAGCTAACTACTCTCTTTTCTTGATATACTGTACTATCTGCAGTTGCTAAATGCTTGCATGTCTCTTCTGTGTATCAAGTTTGAATTTTTCAATTGCTTTTTAAAAAATTTCTTCTGTCACAGGCAGGCATCTTGCCATAGGAGGGTGACAAAAGTGTGAAGCACCTTGCCAAGTCTGCTCATAGAGTTAGAAATAGACAAAATAAGTTATGAATATTGGTTCATGATTCAACTAGAGTCCATTAACCATTAGATTAAGAATGTTGTTATCCATTTTCATAAAATGTAATGACAAAAATATAGTGCAACAGCTGCACAACAGGTCATGGTGCAAAAGGTAAACTGGAGTGCCCACAATTCCAGCATGCCGTGATCTACTGGAGCTAGCCTGGGTCCAGCTTCAAGAAAACAGTAAGTTCTGATCCCAGTTCCATCCCTGATCTGCTGCATAACTGATTATGCTACGAGCTGTCCTCTCCCAGTCTGATCTTCTGGATAGAAGGGAAAACCACTTTTTTAATCTCATATAGATGCCTGTCCTGCATAATTATTTACTTAGTGTTTAAATGCTGGGGTAATTGTGCTTGAGTAACTGAAAGCATTACAGGAACTTAAACAACAAAAACATTATGTTGTTAATGAAACCCCATTCTGTTCAAGCAAAATATCAGCTTTCATCTACGCATATGCTACACTGAAGGAACAATGCCCTACATTTAAAAGTAAAGTACAGTAACAATTTGCTAATAATTTCACAGACCATGACTGTCTATGCAATGGCATCATGCCCAGTCACACTCTAATAATTTTGGTTAGGAAGAAAAAGCGTTGTTTTTTTTTAAAGATGTCAACTACTATACAAAAACCCACAGCCATACCTAATGCTATGCTCAGAGAACAAGGGCATAAGTCTGGTTTTGAGGTAATTTCATGCACTTTCCTCTGTGTATAACTTTACTGACTTGCATTCATTATCCCTGTTTTGCTCTGGAATCATAGCAGCCAGGCTCATAGCTCCTGACCTACCAACATTATAATGCATTTAGTCACAACACAAAAACAGAAGGAAAGGCAGCACCAGAAATATACAGGGAGATTATAAGGGTATGAGTTGATTTGCTGATGAAGGTTAACACTGCAAAAATTTTTAAGCTCGTTCAGTTCTCATTAGCATAGCACGAATTTTTTGGCTATTGTTTCAGTTCTAAATAAAAACATATTCTAATATGACAGAAATCAGAATAGATTACAGGATCTTTATTTAGAAAGCATGATAAAGAGTATTTTTTATGTAGCACAAATGAAAGAGAGAGAATGGCTTATATTAAATTACCTCCACTGGCACGTGCCATTTTCAGAGCTTCAAGAGAAACAGCAGGGGTTACTTCTAGCTGGCAAACAACCACTTTGGCTTTACAGATGACATCAGAAGCCCTCTTCAGGTCTTCAAAATTTAAAAGCAGATTGGCTCCTGGGACTATGACAATAACATTCTGTCCTAAAGAGAAGATACTGTGTTTTTCACTTTAACTTTGGCAATAAAGCATGTAAAACAATTCCTTGCACTTTTTACAATACGTTTCAGATGAGTATTTCAATTAACTTTCAAAAAAATCCACTAAAATTGTATGCACTGCTGACATTTTCAAATACACAAATATTTCAGAGGATAATTAAAAAGATCAATCTACTAATGAACTAAGTGCACAATAAACACAATATAAATTCCTTTAGGAAAAATCATGTATGGGCATTCTCCAGTCTCATTTTGGTGTCTTCTGTGATCTCTAAAGAAGCACTGCACTTCTCACAGTGGAAATGGTGGATACACACTGAGGGTGATATTTGCATCTTCCTAAAATATTCCAGTAGCATTTGGAAGAGAAAAGCATCAATGTGATTACTGAATTCCTATGCCAAAAATGTCATAAAAATTTTAATTTTCCCATCAGTTGGGAACAAAAAGTATTTCACACAGCTAAGAAAATTAGGCATGTTCTTTAGATTTCAGAGAAGTAGGCTTGCACCTGAGACATTTCAAGTTAGGGCTTCTAACCGTCATGGAAACCAGAACCAGCTTGTCACCAAAGCCCAGAAAGGTGGTGCCTGTGTCTGAGGAAAGTTTTATCAGACCTGAGTAAAGGGGGGCAACAGCTGCTTCTGCTCTTAGAGATGGCCAGGAAAATGGTCTAAGCAAAACTGTGCGTGTGGAAGCATGGCAGTCTCTCAAAGCACATCTAAGATCCTTTTTATTCTTGCAGTTTGTTTTACAGTTAGGTGAGGCTCATTTACGTAGGTTCCAAATAGTCTTTTGTTTTTTTTCAGACAAACAAACCACCTTCTTTTATTGAAGCTTCTTTCTTTTTTTAATCTCTGTTACAACACTTAGAGACCTTCAGGCATGGGTGCCTTCAAATTAAAATTTATTATTAATCACTCAGGTATTAACTTCAATAAGTCAGTTGTTCCTTGATTTACAGGCTCAGCCCGCCCCCGCTGAACATTTCTTTAAGGACTGCCAATCATTAAATGCTACCAATTCTGTAATGAACCGAATTACTCTGCAAATAAATATTTATGTTTTTAAATGCATTATTTTTGTTGAATGTGACTTCAAAGTCCTTTGACTAAGAACGTGCGAAGCTTCTCTCCCTAAATACATTCCAAAAGGAAAGCAGGACAATGGAAAGAATAATACAGTGATCTCAGAGGGAGGGACCCAAACTTTCCAAAGCAATTCTGTTGTCAATGGTTTGGTACAGAACAGCTGCATATGAAAAGCAAAACCCCAGCACTTAAAAGCCAACGCCCTGCTTTTCAACAGACAGTGATGGGCATCTTGGATAAAAAACAAAAGGAAACAAAACAAAAAACCTTCTGCAACATATAAATGTTACCAAAGATATCTGTATCCTGTTGATGAAATATTCAAAGGCAAACTGCACCAATTTTGCCAAGCATATATTTTGATAGCTTTAGGGTGCAGCAGAGCAAGCAGTAGAAGACAGTGGAACAAGAATCTCTTTCAATTTTGCCTGGCCTTTGTTCTTCCTAGAATCTCAGAGCCTATTCACATGTCTTGCTTCATTATCTTGGTGAACTATTTACCTGTACTGACATGGATATCATTATCAGACTTTGGAGCTAATGGCCCAAGGCAGTAAGGAGGGCTGTTTGCTTAAACCCATATGTACAAATACAAGGTAGACCATGCTACACTGGATCACAGTCTGAAGATTTTCTTCATAAACACAAAAGGTCATACACTTATCTGCTTTCAAACCTCCAGAGAAATGAAATACCTACTGTGGTGCAACAGTCCATATGGACTAAACCCAAGTTGGAGGAAAACTCCCCCAGTTCTGTTCTTAGCTATATACCATACTTACTGAATGATAGCAGTCACCACAAACTTGCACCAGGGTGCATGAAGGCAGAATTTGGAGCCATGCACTCACAAATTAATACAAAATTTTGTATTAACAGCAAGCATTTTGTTGAAAGCAATTATTTCTTGCCAGGGAAATCAGATGGGAATTCAGCATCAGGGACAACAGTTAAGGACAGATGGCAAAGAGGGGTTCATCTTGTCCAACATGAAATAATTTTGTAAGTTTAAAAAAAATCCTACACACTAGAAAAGTCAAAGGAAACTAATTTCTAAAAATTATTTTTCTATGTTCCTTCAACAAGGAGAAGAGATAAATATTTTCAGAGGTTTTTTTTAGTCTTACATATCTTAGATATCTGTTTGAGGAGGAGATAAACTATTGTCCAGAAAAGTCTATGTACCTCTGTTTACCCTAGGTGAAGCCTTAAACTGTGGACCTAACTTCTAAAACTACTCCAATGAGGTAAAACAAGATAAATCTCATCCACCAAGAATGTGAATAATATATTTAGTGCATTACTGTTAATTCTAAAATCTCTTTTCTTAGACTAAAAATATCAGTTTTGATGGGAACATCTATATAACTTTGCAGACATCAGCTAGAATATTAAGGGCCACATTCACACTTGCTATAAGCTGTAACAGCTAAATGAAACTGGTAAGCTTGCACAGGCTTACACCAGATGGGGACTGGATCCAGTCTGGATGAATGCTGCATACATAAAAACTGTCCTAAGTTGGGCTTCTAAAACTGCTACTGCCAGTTCTTAGACAGATAGGTAACTAAAGCCAGGCTTTTTTCACAAGGGTCATCTTAGAGATGACACCAGATGAGAAGTGCCAGAGGAAAAATCAAATGTCAAACCAGTAAACACCACAGTGCAATAAATATCTTTAAAACTGGATGGCAAGCCTAAAAACCATCGGTAGTGCTTAGAATTAATCAAAATATCAAACAGATCAAACCAAGCAATTGTAACAATAGCTGCAGAGCTTGTGCATAATAATTTACACAGAAGAAAATTTTATCTGTGACCAGAAAAGAATGTTAAAAGAAAAACATGTGCTGCCAAATCACACAGTTCATGAATATGAGGGTGGGTTTGGGCTGTGTTATGGTATCATAATTTCTAGGCAACCACTTGATAGAAATATTGAAGAGTCTTGCATACAAAACATTTAAGTCCATGGAGAAAATCAATATGTAGAAAGTCTCTAAAATTCAGGTGTTATTTCTTCATAAACCTGAAGGTTCAAACCAAAGATTTTCCTCTATGAAAAGTAAAATACAAACAAGCTGGCATATGTATTCTAAGTTTGCTTTGTTTACTTAGCCTTACCTAAATATATATTTTCAATGTTTTTTTACTAGTAGTGCTTTGGTATTGAAGGTACACTCAACTTACAAAATACTGTCTATTCACCATTCATGAATGATTAATAGTTTTATCATAATGTCAGCACAATGCCTGTCTCAAGTGAGGGTTATCATGCAGTGTTCTGTGTAGGTGAGCTCCAAGTCCTAACTTGTAATAATCAAGAGAATTTTAATCATGACTTGCCAAACTCTATTGTGCCTCCTCTGAATTTTTGCTAGGAATATGAATATGAATGTTGGACTTGTTTAAACCTCTAGTCCAATCGGGCCAACATAACGGCACCATTAACATTCAGTACCAGATATGGACAAAGCTGTAATAACCTTCAGAGGTAATCATGTAAAAAAATATCCACAAAGAGTGTTTTTCCCCTCCCTACATGTGTGTGTAAAAGTACAACACACATCATCACTTTATGGAGCTTCTACCAATCAATATCACATTGCTAGCAGAAGGTGTGCTAAGTGACAGAGCTACTGGCAAGAAGGCAGACTGAAAGGGGAAACAAAACATTGGGTTCAAAGTGGTGTGATGCACCTCTTTGAAAATGTATTAAGAAAAGCAGCTGGATGTACCAGCTTTTATCTTTAACAGAGAAAGTACAGATTTGAAGGGTACAGGATCCTGGTACAGTAAAGCTTGTGTTTAGTCAAATCAAAACTTTCTGAAAAGGCAGCAGCATAAAAGAGAGCAACTGAAAGGAACACCAGGTCCCAGAAATATTTTTGCACAGATTTCTGAAACCAGACCAGAGGGAACCTTTGTAGCATCTCTGGGCTGCACATTCTTCAGTGTAGCTCTATAAACTCGTTAAACATCTCTCTACCATTCTGCATTAAAGCAGAAATTGAACCTATCTTTTATTGAAACTATACTGTATTGTCCCAGAATATAATCAACTTCAAGACTATCAAATGTGCCTGATATTTTCCAATTCTTAGCACTTCGCCAATTATAATAGTGGCTGAGTTATACTTGTGCAATTCAGTAACCAGTCAAAAACTTCCAAGAAATTCTGCAGCACCAGTTAGACAGGCAGAGGTAATATCAGGGAAGATTTACTTCAGAGCCACATCTGACTCTGATCTCTACAGTTTTCTTTTGCTCTGTCTTTACTCACACATCAGAGCATCATACACCCTTTACTTGCATATCTCCTATTTACTCCTGTAATTTTTCTCACTTGGTTTGAGTCAGTATTTTTCCCAAGTATCAGTACTTGTAAAGAATTGGTAAGAAGGGGAGGCTAGGTGTGTAACAATACGGCAATGGAAATTTTTAAATTTAAAGAGATGATAACTATGGTTTTTAGTTCTCCCTCAACACAAAACAACATCACCAAACCCAACTTCAAATGCTTCCCTTTTAGGTATAACTTGAACTAGCAGAAACTACTTTAAATCAGTCCATTGAGTGCTATGGTGTTTCAGCTATGCCAGGACAGACACTGCAGTAAAACATGCATGTGTAGACAAGCCCTTTGAAACCTGCTGCAAAGCCTGTTTAGGTCAAATCAGCCAGGTTTCTACAGAAAAACAAGAGAAAATGTCTCTTGCAACAGCAAAGCACATAAGTACTGCAATTTACTCAATTCAGGCGCCAGATGGTTTTTGAGAGAAGTAACAACGAGAACCATTACCAATTCTGTGCATCTGTTTGCTTTAGAGCATAGCTCTGACCAGGTTTGCTCTCCTACCAGATTTTAAATTAAATTTGAGGCCAGTGCTAACTTAGCATACAATTTTCAGTTACTCAGAGACACAAACTACATGACATTATGCATTATTCACATCACTATGTGAATCTCAAGACTGTCATTCACTCTTCACACTGACACTAACATGTAAGATAACCCACTGTGAACCTCGTGGCCACAAATATCCATTTCCCTTTCTGGTACTTATAAAGGTTTTACATCCACAAGATTGTTTTGTTCCTTATCCTTCAGAAAAATTCTTATTGGTAAAATTTAAACAGGTCATCCTCTGTCCATTCAAGTTTAGACAGTTATCTTAGCTGGCCATGTATGTGAACTGGGAAATTATAAGACTGGTTCTTATTCAACTACTCTGGACAGCAAACCTAGTGCAAGACATATACAAAACAGTGAGGCCCAGGAGCGCTACTGAATTCCCACTGTCCCTCATATTTACCATGGCCATAGTGACTGTAGGCAGCATAAAAAGTGTCAAGAGTTTCTGTATAATCTACCTGGTGATCCAAACCAAGAAAAAGAGATGGAAGTTAACAGGCAGGTATCCAGGTTATCCAAAATATAAGCATTACCTTATTTCTGAATTACAGCTGCCATGCAAGGCTTGGATTAATCTTACTTAGGGAAAATTAAACCCACATCTCCAACTAATTTGCCTAATTTTCCTGAATATTCCTGTGTAGGCTTGCCTTTAGTCACAGTTCCTTCCCAGTTTTGCTGTGTGAGTAAATAGTTATGTTTCCTTTCCCATTTTGAGCTGCAACCCAGTGTGCAACCATCAGGTTACACAGAAGCTTGGTAAGTTGATGTGTCAGCTAAGCTGTGGTAACTGTTCAAATGAAGCCTCTTAGCAACTCCAAAAGTGAACTAATCCAATCACTCTTAATTTGTTATGTTTGCATAAACATTATTAAGTCCTGACCTCTATATTTTGATTCAGACACACTTCTTTTAAGGCTTCTCAATAGTTTGAGGAAATAGCTTGAAAAGACATGTAGATGTGGCACTTAGGTAGATGGTTTAGTGGCAGACTTGGCAGTGCTGGGTTCATGATTTGATTTGGTGATCTTAAAGATCTTTTTCTACCTAAATTATTCTATAGTAAATAGTGACGGGTAAGTCATAGTAGGGAAGGAGAGCTTTAACCTTCTAATATACTGTGTGTTCAGGACAAAATAAAACTAGGTAGATCTGCTGGCTGATTAAATTATGCTTGAGGAAAAGATGAAGTTTTCTGAGGACAGTTCAGCAGTCTTGACAAATGATATGAAAACAACAGAAAAAAAGAAATGCCATTTCACTGTGTACTTATCACTGAAGATGCAACTTGAAATCAAGATTTGCAGTAAAATTACAGGATCAACAAAAGTATTTCTACTTATACTGAGGACAATTCCTTTTCCTGATTGAGGGCATAATGACTCACTTGGTGTCCTGAGCAGGCAAACCTTTCCCTCATAGGACCAGACAAAATGGCCTCCAGTTATACCATGGGAGACTTAGATTGGATATTTGGAAAAATTTCTTCACTAGAAGGGTTGTCAAGCACTGATATAGGAAGCACAGGGAAGTGGTTGAGTTACCAGCCCTAGAGGTATTGAAAAGACATGTAGATGTGGCACTTGGGTAGATGGTTTAGTGGCAGACTTGGCAGTGCTGGGTTAATGGCTGGACTCCATAACCTTAACAGGTCTTTTTCAACTTAAATGATTCTATATGAAAAGTGCTGGGTAAGTTGTAATGGAAAAGGAGAGCTTTAACCTTCTAATACACTGCATGTTCAAGAATGTAAAACTAGACAGTTCTGCTGGCTGATGGAAATATGGCTAACACACTGCTGACTTAAGCATCTGATTCTCCTGCTTTTAGGCAACCTAATTCTACATTGCCTGCAATGAAGTGTAAATAAAATACTGAAAAAAATAAAAAACGTAGGAAAAAAATGCACAATTAGCAGTGACAAGACAAAGGTTTCTTTTATGGCTGTAAAGGCAGAACAAAGAGGACAATTCAGAGCAGAAATATGTACCTTCACTGTTGACAATTATTGAAGCAGTTCCAGTAGCAGCATCTGTAGTTTGACCTACAAATGCTAAGAAAGAGAAAAGTTAGAGCATGCTAGTTCAATACATTACTTTTAACCAATAGCATGTGACACAGTTTAATTGAGTTGAATCTAAAATGAACCCATAACCTCCAGCAATTTAAAAATGCTAATTACTCTTTCATGTTCAACAATGCCAGAGAAGCGAACAACAACAAAAAGTGCTAATTTACACTCACAAAACAAAAATATGAGTCCAACATTCTTTAATTTGGCTACATCTCTGCATTAGAGAAAGCATGTTATTTATACAGCCTTCTCAGACATTCTACTCCTCCTTGGAAATGTTTCTTTTATCCAATGAAACAACAGAGTCAAGGCTAAAGAAAAACAAAAATACTAAAACAACCTAGCATCTCATTCTGTGCAGATTTTGCATTTCAGCAGAAATATTAAGTAATGCTATGAAGACATTGGTGGGGTTATTAGTTTCCCCTTTGGATTTTTATTCAGAGAAATTGACATCATGCTGGCAGCACTGTCTGTTAGAAAGACTGGTCTATGTTTACTACTATAAGAACTTGTTTTCAGCTGACAACAACTTTGTCAAATACCAACCAATGACAGGAAATTGATAGTAGAAACCAGTAGCACTGTTGCAGAAAACTGACCAAAAAGTTGAGCATTTCTTTTTTCTTTCCCAAAAACTGTATTTGAGAAAAATCTACTGTTCCATTTGAGACAAATTCTGGTTTTTGTTTAAGGAGCTCTGGTGTTCTAACATTTTAGAACATGGATTTAATGCTGGGCAAAAGTGGGTTTCTTTCTCAAGATGTGTTTTTGTGGCTAGTTTAACAATCTGCTCCAATTTGAAGAAGGCTGAAAAAACACCTTACATCATGCTCATCTGGTTTTGCTAAAGTCTTGCAGGTATTCGCCCTGGAGGTACCCTTGTCTAGCTATTACCAGGGTCAGAGCAGGACTTCCCTTGCAATTACAGCTTCTTTGCACCATGAATTCTTTGCACACTGGAACTGAAAGTAGAGAATGTGTGTCTTCTGTACTCACAATGCTCTTGCAGCATGAGCAGCTGAGTTGTCCAGTTTAAATGTGGGAAAAGGAACAACAAATCAATAAAGATCTAAATGGTCTGAGCAGCACTAGCAGCTGGTTAGTTGTGGAAGACAAGAAGACAGGGAAAGAGGAAAATTACAAAACAGATTGGATTTGGAAAGAAAAGGGGTGTGCTGATATGCTAGGAAACAGAAGAGCAACATAAAGAAGACATACAAGAAGGACCCAAGATACGAGAGCTGGCAGAACTGACATTACCCCAAGGATTTTCATCCAGTACCCAGTATCCTTATGTACAAGAACAGGGAAAGGATAGAAAAGGATTAAACCAGGACAAAAAGCCCATGATTGAAATAAGACCATCTTGAGCAGAAAGCTCTGAGCACACTGAATCATCCTTGCCTCCAGATCTTGGAACACAAGTTAGGATCCTAGATCAACCTCACCAGCACTATATCTTATTTTTCTCCAGGGCTGATCAACGGTGGAGGTGACAATCAAACACAATTCAGAGATATTTCTAACTCAATCAGCAGACTGGGACCTTGGACCTAAACATTCCAGCCCTTCAACTGATCTAAGTATCCATGAACTGCATTATGATGGAATTTCTGAATTTTTTCCCCTACACTTATCTTTTGTTGCTATAAAGATTATTTAAAAATGCATGTTAAGATTGCAAGATCAATCATTTAAATCAGAAAACACTAAGGTTCTTTATGGCATATGCATTTTCATTAAGTGCTATGCATTATAATTGCTTCATTTACATGATCAAATACATGAGGTAAGCTTGCTTTGGCGACATTCAGAACTTTACACTAACAGACACTGTTTTCATGGCATCCTTGCTTGGTCTCTTGCCTAAGTTGAAAGATACACAATGAATAAACCTATATATACATTTGTGAAGTATTTAGATGCTACACTGATAAGCATAATAAAAAAGCCCACAAAATACTGATAGTTTTGTCCTTAAGGCAGGATTTGAATAATGCAGTAGATAAGGCTTGTGGCTACACATTAAACAGAAGAGATAAACAGAATATTGAATTGCCACTTAGTGATTACATCTGTCCATCCTTTTCCACCCCAAAGGAGACATGGGTTGTGCAGACAAAAATGTGAATGTATAGTTAAGCAGTGCACAGTAGAGAGAGAATTGGTTTTACTAAGGTGAAAAGGTAATTGAAAATCGTGGATGCTTAATTTTCCCTTTTTCTGGAAGTCTTTTAACATTGATTTTTGTGTTTATGTGTGCTAACATCAGCTGCAGTCTCTAAGATGACTTCACAGGTCAGTTCACAAAACAAAGGTGAAATGTACTGCACTTACCACTGAATTTCCACTCCGTCCCTCCTCTGACAATGTGAAGTTGAGAATGAGTAATGAGTTTTTCAATTTCTCATCAGGCATTATTATCTAATGATGCAGACTAAACAATTGCATAACAGCAAGTTATCTTCAGGTGACTTGCACTGATGCAATCATCTGAGGTTCAGAGGCAATAACACTATTTTAATGGTACAGCTGATTTCAGAAGTCCCCATATTATCTCTCATATTCATTCATTCCTGCCAGCTACATTGAAACAGTTATTCATAGCTCTGAATGGTAAAACATATCCAATAAGTTAAAAAAATAATAAATCCTCCACCACTAATTTTTGAAGTTAAAAAAAAATATTTAAAGCAAAATTTTACCTGTAGAAATGCCATTCTTCTTCAAATTATCAACATAATCATTGCCAAATGAATCATTCCCAACCTATACAAAAAACAAAAAAATGGGTTTTCTTTACAGAAAGGTGAGAGGATAAATGGGCCATCTTTAGACAACCAAATGCTCTACTGCAATTTAAATATAATACTTTTAGTCTCAAAGCCCCTTGCCTTATTCATCAGCAAATAATAAATTACGAAATAATGGAAAAATGTATTAATAATATTAGCAAACAATAAGAACAGTGTTCTGCAGTTTTCTCCTGCTCTATTACAAACACCCATGTTGCCATATTCAAGCTTCATCCTTGTACAAACCTTGCACTCCTTTGACACTGAAACTTCAGGAGATTTTAAAATCTAGACATGTACTGAATTTTTCAGCTTTGAATTGAAAGCATTGACATCAATTCTGGTGTCCTTCTTAACTGCTGTTTATATTTTGAATTTTCTACCTCAAGTTTCCTTGGTGGAAAAATATCAAACTGTGTCTATGGGATAGAAAGTGACAATAAATACATCATTACTAATTCCTGCAATTCTCAGGACTAAATGTACTATTTAGAAATTCAACATTTTTTGTTTGCATTATCCAGCAACAGCAAGTTGAGTTAGGGAGTTAAGCTATGGTAATTTATTTTTTTTTTAACAAGTTAAAAAGCTTGTCATTTCAGTTCCATTAATCTTTCTAGCTGAAAACAATTCTGCTTGCTATTTATTCAAACTAATATAAATTTCTTTTTGTTACATTACACAAGCTGAACAAAGCAGATGAGGTACATGGAGGAAAAAATAGTTTAATTCACTCAATATCATGTGAACATTTAAAATATATTTATACAGCTAAAAAAGCTTTTGAGTCACCCCTCAGCCTGTCTTCAGCATACACAGCATGCGTTCCCAATTCCAAGAGTGAGTTGTGTATCCAAGCAGTGTCAAAGACCAACCAGTGCTACAGAAAGCGTTTTTGCAAGAGGAAAAAATAAACATCTTTCAGATTAGAAGCCAAATCGAGATCCTGGTTATGGGTCCAGAGGAGCCCTATCCTATTATCCATTATCCATCTTCTCATAAAAAGCACTACATAGCTAATGGTGTGCTTCAGTTACTAGAAGCACAGAAACACCTGTCTCTACTGGCTTTTGTTACAAATTTGTCTATTTATGAGTTCAGTCCTTCAGAAAGCTTAGAAAAGGCCTGAGTACCAGCTAATGATCACAAGAATTGAACACTTGGATTCAGAATTCTAAAATTTAAAGTGTCACAGATGGATGATTCTTCCCCTCATATATGTGATTGCATAACCATGATTTGAAACTTCAATTTCCTACAACATCTATAAGGGCTTTTTCTAAAGCATTATTAAGGATTGTCCCAGTCTATCAGCAAAGCAAGACAGCAATTAAGTTCAGAATAGTTTAACCAGAGGAACTTTCCTCTAGTACATGGGAAAAAACCTCAAACAACCCAATATTTTCTTGGGTCACTATGTTGTTCGTTGTTTGCATATTAGAGTATTTCTGTATTTTTGACTACTCCCAGTTTGCCAGACACAGCACATTGTCAGAAGCCACCTCTTCTGACTGCTTTATGCTGGATGACTGCAGCCGTCTGCAATTTAAACCTGAGTTGTGCTCACTTCTGCAGCCTAACAGCTGTGCTCTGGAATACGTTCTGTCTGATGGTGTCACCTTCTCCCTCCCTTGCTACTATAATTCTTCAACAATTCTCACAGTCTGCTCAGTTAATTCAGCAACAAAATATTTCATAACTCTTCCAAAAGCTTAGCTGAAACTTCCTTCTTTCAGCTCTGGATTCTGCATGACTGACACACAGGTATCCCTTACTCTTCAAATGTCAAAACAGCTGAGAGCAGCCATAGTACTTTTGCTTGCAGTAAGACATCTCAGGGCTAGAGGGAAGCCCTCCAAGGGATATCCATGGAGGTTGCTTTCCTCTGGAAACTTTTTTCCATCAGTAGTTCATCCAACCAAGTTGGATATCCAACCCAGTTAATCCCAGTGCATTTGAAGGACTTCATTTTTCCATTCAGGCTTTACCCCCAAGGAAGACAAGAGTATTAGACATCAGACTCAGACTCAGTTTAGATTAAAGGCATATTTACTGACCAAGTCAAATT
>NC_031770.1:28147277-28184688 GCF_001522545.3 Parus major
GAGGAGAGGAGAGGAGAGGAGACTCGAGGAGAGGAGACTCGAGGAGAGGAGACTCGAGGAGAGGAGAGGAGACTCGAGGAGAGGAGACTCGAGGAGAGGAGAGGAGGGGGGAGGGGAGGAGAGGGGAGGGGAGGAGAGGGGAGGGGAGGGGAGGAGAGGAGAGGAGAGGAGAGGAGAGGAGAGGAGAGGAGAGGAGAGGAGAGGAGAGGAGAGGAGAGGAGAGGAGAGGAGAGGCTGGGTTTTACTGAAAGAACAGAAATACGTTTTTGCAAAGTACTTAGTAAATGTAGTAGCTACTACATTTTATTATGAATGTGTATGTTTCCATTGCACTGAGCAAAGGGTAGACCATTAGAAAAAATGAACCAAAATTTGCACTTGCAATGGACAAAAATCCTTCAACATTTAGCAGGAAATATCAGAAAGGAATTCACTGCCAGTTCTTTTTTTACTTGAATATGATTGTTCTTGAATGCAAAGATGATCAAATATACACAATATGAGAGAAGTACAAACATTGTAAAAAATTAACCAACTCCACACTGTAGAACAACTAGTGATAATAATTCACAGAAATGCTTTCAGGTGTAATTTAAATTTATAGCTAACGTTGTTTCATCTAAATATTAGATTGAATTGAAAGAACAGTGAGGAAGGCTTCTTTGAGACATTTACAGTACTTCTCAAAAAATCCTTGACAGAAAATGATCCTACAAATTTAGCATCCTCCCCAGCTGTGGCAAAAAACGAAGTATGTCCAGTCAATTTGAAGTTTCATCTACAGTTAGCACAAAATAGACAATAAAGACTACAGAGAGAAAACATTTGATCTTAACCATAGTAATGAACACTCAAAACTTATAATGTTTAATGACAAAAATCAAAGAAAAGCATTGTAAGAATATAGCACCTGCCAAATTGAATCAGCCCAATGGTCTGTAAGCAAGTCTTTAGAGTTGTAGTATACCAGACATCTCAAAAAAGTAGGCAAAAATATGCCATAGCACACAAAGGTGCTAGAATTTGGATATGATCACCTTATCTTAACCTCAAGTAATGATATAATAATTCAACACTCAAAGCACTTTTAAATTCCTTCTCAGATTTGTCACTGGCTTGTCAGTGTCTGATTTTTAATCATCTACAAAGTTAATTTCAGAGCGACCAGAACTCCTAGCACCTGAATGCTATCAATGAAGTGCTGATTGCTGTAACAGGGGAAACATAAAGAGGAGGGCTTAATCAAGATTTCTTAAAATTTGAACATGTCTAACTCTACCCAATTGTCTTTTCCATGGTATGTCAACCTAAGTTTTGCAATCCTTCTCTACATGCAATTTCTGTCAGATCTGTAGCCAACTAGTCTTTGGTTCTGGCAGTGTTCTTAAACAGGTTCCTCCATGCTTAAATTTATAGCTGAAATAAGAAAAAGAAAGGAAAATTAGAGAGAGATTTTAAAAAGCCAAAAACATACCAAAATATTTTGTTAAGTGACCAAAAGGTTTACTGGAATTTGCGTGAACATTCAATTCAGCTGTCACTGAAGAGCAAGTCAGTGCTTACCTTGCAGATCAGCGAGGTCTTGGCCCCAAGTCGAGCAGACTGGACACACTGATTGGCTCCTTTCCCACCAAAACCAACAAAAAACTTATGTCCAAGGATAGTTTCTCCAGCTTTTGGCAATCGCGTAGTAAGGCTATTCCAATTTAAAGCAATATTTACACACATTAGTGACTGAAAATAACAAGCATCTTCAAAATAAGAGGTACATTGTTATAATCCTAAATGGCTCAACAGTCAGCCAACAAGACTGAAAAATACTCAAAAAACCTTTTAGGGTTCTACTCCACATCCCATTAGTTTAAGTTAATTCCTTATATGCCACCCAGACAAGTTTCTTGTCCCCTCAAGAGAGGGACTGCATTTCTTTGGTTCATGTTTCTACAGAAGTTGTACCTGATCCCTGACTGGGATTCCCCAGTGTTAAGTCAATACAGATAAACTATAAATCTATAGGTCTCACTGTTCACAGAGTTTTTTTACTGTAACATTAGGCTCAAGTTTACATATAGTTCATTTAATTCCATTACATCCAATTATACCTCCTTAAACTACCCTTAAGTAATTTTTCATTCTGTCGGTGTTCACATGCCTAAGAATTGTAATCGTTACCAAAACCTGCTTCTCTTCTGCTGTCATGCAGGCACATTGTTTGTATTTAACATTTTTCTAAATTTTTCTCTTACAAATCAAGCTTTACAACTTCTCAGCATTTTGTTTTTTCTTTGAATGCAGTCCAATTACATTTACATCCTTCTGCATGCCCAGAACCAGATGCACTAATACAAGCTGAAAGCCATCAGGAGTGTATTCTGGTTTAATTTCTATATTGGAAAAAAACAAAACAAAACTGCAGTTTTGTTAACCCTACCAGATGCTTTGCTATCTCAAATAAAAGTTGAAAGGAATAAAAGACACCACCGAGACTGTAGGGTAGAATTTCCCAGAATGCAAAGGCTACCTGACCTGACATTTGTCATTTCTATTAAAATACATAATCCAAAGATGCATTTCCAACACTCAGACAATCAAAATTTCTGCCTTCTCAAGCCATGAATTCCAGGCACAAGGCCTAAAAATGTAATGTTAAAACTGCATACGCTACAAACAAGTTCACAACACATGGAAAGAGAAGGCATTCTATGATGTATTAACAATCTGCTCAGTTAACAACAGTTACCTCAGGCAGTTTCCAGAAGTCTGCAGGACAGAAAGGGAGCATGGGGAATGGGAGCCTGAAAGAATGCAGAAGAATCTATCCTAATGATGAAGAGATTAACTTTAGCTATGTTTGTCAATTTATAACATCATTTTACCAATAAACCTCACAGCAGCTTCAAAATTCAAAAACTGAGTTCTGGGCTCCTCAGTACAAGAGAGCCATGGAGGCCCTGGAGGAGGTCCAGCTGAGGGTAAGAAAGATGATTAAGGGGCTGAAACATCTCATGTATGAGGACAGTCTGAGGGAGCTGGGTCTGTTCAGCCTTGAGAGAAGATGACAGAGAGGGAACCTCATCCATGTCTTTCAGTATCTGAAGGGAGAGTGTCAAGAGGAAGGAGCCACGCTCTGCTCAGTGGTGCTGAGCAGCAGGACAAGAGGCAATATGCACAGAAAGTTCCACCTGAAGATGTGGAAGAACTTCTTCATTGAGTGGGTGACTGAGCCCAAAAAATCTCCCTTACTGGAGATATTCAAGAACTGCTTGGATGAAATGTGCCATGTGCTCTAGGATGACCCTGCTTGAGCAAGGAACATGGAACAGACGATCCACTGAGGTCCCCTCTAACTTCAACCATTATGTGACTCTTTGAAAATTTTCAGCCTTCTAATTCAGAATAAAAGATTAGACATTAGGAGAAATTATTCATCGTTGGGGTGATGAGAGACTGGAACAAGTTACCCAGGGAGGTTGTGGATGCCTCAGCCCTGGCAATGTTCAAGGCCAGGTTGGATAAGGCCTGTGTCTAATGGGAAGTGTCCCTGCTCATGGCAGAAGAGGTTGTGAATGGATGATCTTTAAAGTTCTTTTCAAACCTGGATATTCTATGGTTCTATGCTTCTGCACCATGCAATCACTACAGATTGTTTTTTGAAAGAATATGAAGAATATGTGTATATTACTTTTTGAGCTTATGCTGCACCTTCTGGGGCATACGGGTGTTTGCAGAATCATTCAGAACTAATGACAGAGTACAACCTAATTTACTGAAAATTCTCAGGGAAAAGCAAACATTTTTCTCTCCAATTTTCAATTTCTTCAGTCCAAAGGTTTATGATCATTAGAAAGTCAAGAAAACCTAAAATGAAACTAGCAAAGTCAAACAAGTTCCAAACTCCCAGAAAGTAAGATTTTGGCTTTGAAGGAGTTATTACAGGTCCATGCTTCATCAGGAATTATAGTTTCCAGAGAGATGCAGGTAGGGATGCAGACTCACATACAGAGACTAATACAGCATGCCCAATTTTAGTGTGAGGATAGCATACACATTCACCAAGTTTCTTTTGTGTGGGTGGCCACACATAAATCCCAGAAAAGTCACAGCTCATAGCACTCATTTCCAGAGATTCAGAGCCAGGAACATTTTGTTATGAAATGTTTGAACCATTTTCAACAAAAAAACAAGAGTTTTTTTTTAAAAAATACACTTATTACCTTATATATAAATATAAATATATATATATATGGAAAGGATTGCTTAGCTCCTAACACAGCTGAGTTAAAACTATTTGCCCACAGCAGCATGTTGGGAAAGTAGAATTAGGAAGAAATTATAAATATGACTTTGTAGCCAGAAAGGCTAAAGAAGAAATACAAATGATAGCACGGTTTGAATAATTCAAAGAAACCGGGCTGGTATGCCAGAACACATTCTTTCCTGCAATAAAACCAAGCTGAGACCCCTCATCCTAGCCTTATAAGGAAAGGTCTGAAGGACCCTGAGATAACTAAAAATATGCAAAAATAGCGATTTCTATAGGTTGCACACAAATGTTACTGTATTAGTATACTTATAAAGATTGGTCAGTGAAAAAATAGAATATTCATATGTATAGATTATATAAGTAATTGTAAAAGAAAGTTCACGCTCTTAGTCTCTCTTAACTCCTCTCTTAGTCTCTCTTAGTCTCTCTTGGTAACTCTTGGTAACTCTTGGTCTCTCTTAGCTCTTAGTTCTTTTGTTTTCTCTTGTTTCTCTTACTACGTTCTCTTGCTGCTCTTTCCTGCTCTCCTTTATCTCTTCTTCCCGGCTCTCTCACTTCTGTTATGTTCTGTAACTCTCTTTCGTAGCAATCTTAAGTCTTAAACTCATGTATTCGTATCTTACCCTCTTTTGTATTGTTCTCCCTGAGCCCGCCTTGAGCTCTATCTGTTGGCTCATAGCAGGCTCTCTCTCTCTCTCTACCCCACGCCCTGAAATAAACTTCTAACACCTAACTCGATTATAGAGGTCTTTGCCGTGTCTCTGACCGTCCCCAGAAAGCGTCTCCTACAGCAGCATGCAGAAAACTGTTTCCAACAATGAACTACATTCCAACTGTATGCTCTCAAGGAACAAGGTGCAACAATAAAGAATATAGATAAATAGTAATATGTAGACAATACTCCTTAATGGTAATGTCTGTAATTTATCACCATTTTCACCACTGGAAACAAAAGCAGAGATGGTTGTGGACCAGAGAATGAAGGCCACAAAACTCAGCTGAGGAAGCTCCTCTTCAGCTACTGCCAGGGTACTACTGCGCATACACATCTACAATCAGGTGCCATTCAGTAAGGACGGATGTTTCACCCAGCCTGGGTAATAAGAACAAATAGCAGCTTTTGTATAGTTCCTTTCAACCACACATCTCACTACACCTTACAAAGCAGAACAACATCATTATTCCTGTTTTGTGGGTATGGAACTTAGTCAAGGCATTTTCACTTTTCATGCCTTGGGTCAGTCAAGAAGCCAGGGGTAAAACAAAAAATAGAGATCAGCTTAATCCACTGTCTTCTCATTTAAATTCTGCAGTATAAAAATGGCATCAATTCTCAATTAATTTTTCTTCCTCAGGCTCATTTGTTTGTTGTTTTTTTTAAGATTATATCTTATTCTAAATAGAATTTGTTTCCACAAAAAGTCAATGTATTTTAAAAAAATGATTACCAATTTTCGTGATTCCAGAACACATATCCTAATAGCACTGCTCAGAGTTCATTCAAAGTATGTTCAACCATAAATATTGTTGTTTTAACAGTGGCCAGACTATGACTTAATTCTTCTCTCTTTTATGTTAGCATCAACATGAGACTCCAGTGGAAGCATCATAATTTCACTGGTTTGAAAACAGGCTTGGTGAGATGAGAATTTCGGTCCAAGTGCTCCAAGTAGCATGGCATAACAGCTGCCAGTGGGAATCAGCTTGTGGAAGACAGGGAAATGACCTTTTTTATTGTTTTGATGGAAAGGTACAAGGCAAAGGGCAAAGGATCAAGTGCAAGAGTGATTTACAAGCAGTCAATTTTTAAAGTAAGCTAAAACAGACCAAGAAAGAATATGCAGCAACTTCCTATAGCTCTCTACAAATAAACCCTTCACTATATTTCATTTTAGGCATAATTGCCAACTATTTCAGACCAGTTCTTCACTCCAGAAGCCCATTCTTATTTTCCATACAAAACAAATTTGGAGTACTAATCTACATATGCAGTTTTAACTTTCACTGAAACCAGTATCCTGATTTTTTTGCTAATATAGTGGTATTCTCTCATAATTTAATTCTGCAACTATACTAAATTTTGATTCACATCAGACAATTTTAATGAGCATTTCAGGCTTCTGTTATGAGCAAGCAGTGATGACTAATCTGTATGATTAAGAAACCCTAAAAATTCTTGGCTTATTCATGGTGTCACAAAGAATACCCAAAATAGCCTAAAAGTGATGAAATAGCTAATGTTACTCCAAAACTAGGCTAAATAAGTTAATTAGAAAAAATGTCACATGAGCTTTTCAGAATTGTTACATAAAATGTTTTGCAAAGCCATTTACAACTTTTGACGTAATTTGAAAACACTGACCTGAAAAACCCAATATAAGTTACTATTTAACAGACTCCTCGTTGCTTACATGAAAAATTCTGCTCTCCTTTGAGAGGATAAATGGTGCAAAGGATGCTCTTATGTCTTATGAACAATCAGAAACTGAACTTGAAAACTCCCAATAGATTCTAAGTAAAATAAAATTACTGTACATTTCGCAAATTGTGCACAGTACGACTGAATCGTATTTATGAGGAAAGTTCAGACTGAAACATCTTGAATTACTTTGGACATTACAAGCAAGGAATATAATCACTCATAATTTCCACTGAGTTTTTACAACACAATACTTGTAAAGCACACTGGAATGCTGCCCACATTTGTTTGTGACAAATGAAGAACCTTACATACACTTATGTTTCAGAAGTTTGGGATGAAAAAAAGCATATACATAAGAATACTACCACTGCACTAACTTCAACGCTCTCTTCCAGTGTGTGCCACAAGTTCCCTTAGAGGCTAGAGCTGATTAGTATTTGTATTTAACGACAGACATCCCTCTGGAGAGATGGCATTAAAGCCAGAACAGAACCCTTTACTACATTGTTGAAGCACTGAATCAGAGGTGAAAGCAAAAGGCACCAAGTCATTAATGTAGCTTTCCCAATATTCTGGGTTTTCTCAAAAAGTTCCCTTCTAAGCAGTGACTGGATCATATATAGAGATATAAATTATGAAGAAGGAGAAAGGGAGAGATGTATATTAAGCAGAATTTGCATAAATTAATTCTGAAATTAATCATGGTTTACTTCTGATTCTTCACACCTAACCACTGTTTGTTCATTGTTTTCAACACATGAAAACTAAAAAGAGGTATTATTACTGTTGTCTTAAACTGATGTGAAGCCATGCCCTCTTCTCAGCAGCATTTCCTCACTATTTCTCTAGCATTGTTTTTATTGCTTATAGAGGTTCCTAATTCAAAACATTTTTATTCAAAGGGTCATTTTCATTTGGATCAATGAATTGCTCCAATGCACTGTCCAGCAGCCAAGGTGGGCCTGTGAAGGGAGGAGCATGAGAGCCTCTGCCGGCAGCAGTACAGCTAGACTGCCCTGAGCCAAAGCTGGAACTTGGACTTGATACTACTTTGTGTTGAATATCCTTAATGCTCTGTTACTAAGGTTTGCTTAAGTAGTACAGTATATTTAGCTCATTAGATATAGATATTGGATATTAGATATATTGAAAAGGAGAGAATATCAGTACACTTCAGAGAATGAGAAAGGAAAACAGAAAAGCATATGAATATTTTTCTCTAAAAAAGCCCCAACAATATTCTCATCAGACAACTCAGAGGGGAAGAGATTTTCTACATTAGATTAAATATCACCAAAAATGCCTAAAATGACTGTCATTTAAATAGTATCAAAAGAAACATTCAGATTTTTCAAATTCATGAAGGAAGGTGAAGATGACCATGGGTACAAAAATAGCAGCAGAAATACTGAATTTAAAACTGACTTAATAAAAAGTAATATAATGTAAAGCTCTAAAATTTAGCTTTGATTATGTTCTCTTTGAATTACTGAACAAACTTGCTTTCTCCCCTTCTGGGAATTCCCTAGAATGGGGAAAATCCCAGTGAGACTAGAGTAGGTGTAACTAGCCACTGTGTAGTACATACAATTTACTGGCCTTTCTTGATTCTCACAACTGAACAAATACAAGGGAGAGAATATTTCTTGCCTCTAATATAACACAACATTGTGGTGAAAAAGTCTCAGACCTCTTTTGGATCTAGCTTAACATTTTGCGTTTAGCCTTGGTCTATTTTGTCTAGTTTTATTTTGAAGATTTGAACATGTGCTGTGGGAAAATATCCATAGCACAGAGACAAAAAGACCACACTCTTTTCAAACTCTGATTTTCTTGACTCATTTATGCTTTCACTTCTTTTAATCATCCACTGAAATATCTTACTGGGTGGTAGAAACTTTCAAGATTTCTAAAATGATTACCTCAGGAATTTACTTAAATATACTGTGGTTTAAGCATGGGGTAATCTGGTTCTAGGTTTGTAGACTTCCTTAGGACCTGTAATGACTGAGAGAAACTTAAAAACCATAGAAAATCTCTATTTTTTTTTCTTCAATGTTCCTGAACATGACAAGGTTTTCTTTAAAAAAAACCTCAAAACTTTTCAGACAATTCAAACACTTGCCTATTGCTTCGATGTTTTATGGTCTGGGTTCTCTCTGTAGCCCACAGTGATGAACACTGTAGAAGCACTACCCAAGCTGGTGTCAGCACAATAATAGATACTTACAGAGGAGTCTCTCTCCAGTACAGTGAGATGCAAAAACTTTACACCATCAGAGGGCTTTTTTGAAGTCTGTTTGATTTTACATCAAAAAACATTTGTCACCACAACACAAACAAGTGAATGGTGGATTGGTAGAAAGCAGCAGGAATCTTTTCAATGAGTTTTGCCATCAGGGAAAACATGTGTTTTATGAAACAGAAATATATATATAAACATATAAATATACAAACTGTTTATATAATGTTTATATATAACATTAATATATATATATAAAGACAAACTGGTTTGTAGATCTCATTATTGAGTGAGTAAACAGCTGAAATGGAACAACTGTAGAAAAATCTCTAGCAAGGGAGAAAATTAAATGAATGGCTGTGACTACATGTAGGAGGGACACAAGGGTTATATCTTCTTATATGTACAATCACACTTCAACTGAAAAAAACCCAAAATTTGTAACACATAGAATTAGCTGTCCACAGCTCTTCAAGAACTTCAATGAAGAATTTTGTTGACCCTTTATGCAGAATCAGATTTTACCCTCCTAGATATTAAAAGATGAAACAAATAGAAAGGCATCCAGATGAATGCCCTGAAGCATTTATGGTAGTACACTGTACTGCATTTCAGTGAAATTATGGTACTACAAATACAAAGAATTCCTAAATTATGTTACAAATATGAAAACTTGAACACAAAGAAATTATTTTTTTGACTAATTACCAAAAAGTTTTCTTATGGAACAACACACCTGTAAAATTTCCTCAACTCACTAGCAGTTAAATCTGGGTAAAAGGTGGCAAAACACTGATGAATTCATAATCTGTGGAATGTTTAATTCTGAAGCTGAAGTTCTAAAGAGATTTAAAAACTCAAATAAATCAATCTTTAGATATTTAAGTCTCAGCAAACATTCCATAATTCTTACCAAACATCTGTTTTATATTTAAGAAAGATCGTGGAAATTTTCAGAATTGCTACTCTAGCTTTATTTGCCTCCCACATTGTTCTTCATTGATGCCTCTTGATTACATTATCTTTAGAATGGCAGTTACATAATTATTTTCAATGCAATCTGACAGTAATGTTAGAATAGACCATCTCTGAAGCAGGCTGCCTACAGTTCCTGTGCTGAACATTATATCATGATGAAATACCAGTGCTAAAGCAGAAAAGAACACAAAACAAAACAACCTTTGCAACCCAAGCAAAGGGTGGTCTTTACATTTCCAAGGACAGAATAAGACAAATAAGACATGTGAACATTAATCTTTTCTATACCTCTTAAAAAAGGATTTATCAGACAACAGTGAACAAAGTGGAAATAATATGGTTCTTTAGATAGCCCTCAGGGTCCTTGTTCTTGTCATCATTATTTTCTATATCCTGGTAAATCAACAAAGTAAACTGCACTTCTGCTTTAGTATCATACAGAAAACAGGACACCTACCATACAAAATCTTGCTGTCAGTTTTTTTCAGGTAAAAAATAAAAATAACCCCCACACATCATTAAGTATTGGCATTTTGCACACAAGCATATTGTGTTTTATAAATAATATTATTAGGAGTAACATCATAGATGTGTTTTCACTACAGAGTCATCAAGCCAAAGTACAGTGTGGTCCAAGTACTTATAATTTTCTTCAATAAGATGTTGTTCTAAAAGCTTATAGCCAGGACAGCAATTTTGACAAATATGGTATTTTTATCAAGTTTGTCAGTGCAGCACTTCCTGCTGAATCTATACAGGTCACATACGGAAAGTATAACCAAAGTGAGACATCGTTTACATACATTTATTCAATGCATCATAGATAATGAAAGCAATAAATATATTTAAATGTATGTATATTTATTATATGGGAATAGATTAGAATAGAATAGTTCAGTTGGAAGGGACCTACAACCATCATCAAGTTCAATTGCCCAGCCACTTCAGGATAATTTTTTCTCAAGTTTTTACTTTGCAACTGTCTTACTGTTGATTCACTGATTTAAAAAAAAAAAAAGTGTTCTCTGAAGTTCCATCTAATTATAAAGGCATTAACTAAAATCTGGGTTTACAGTAACATTAAGGCTTGTGGGGCAAAGATGAGAATGAGCAGGATGTGGGGGGAGTGTGCATGGGTAACCTTCAATGGCCAAGATTAACTCTGCTGTGGCAGGCAGGAATCCCCTCTAGGTAAGTCCCTTTACCTTTTTCACAATTTAAGCTCTCTTGGGAGAGGTAGATCCTTAAATATCAGACAGGAAAAGTGCAATCCTGTACAACCCTAGCTTCTGATGATTACCAATAGACAACTCCTGTGCCTCCATTTAAGCAGAATTTAAAGAGCAACAAAGAATAAAATCTGAAGAAAAATCTGCACTATTTTGCTGCCTGTACATGGAGTAATACGAATTCCAGCAAAACCAACAATTACTTTTTTCCAACAGGTCATTTTTCATTTGGTCCTTTATGGGAAAAAGAAAAATGAAAACTAATTTTTAAAATGATTGAACAATACTAACAGGATATTCCAAATTAATAATACTAGCAGGATCAGACTATTAGAAAAAGGAATAAAAATTCAATCTCATTGCTACTGAGAACATAAAAAATGCCAGTCTTCCCACATGAGTACTGAACTTGATCTGCTTATGCTTTATTTTCGGCTCTGACCAATGTTTTTTTTTTCCTTTCTGCTGTTTATACTATGAAGGTTTATGCATTTTGTATAAACAGGGATCTGAAAGAACAGAGGAAATATAGCAAGTGATGGATGGAATAAATTAACAAAAAAGTAATTATTCTTTGGATGTAGAAGTTATTTTTGAAAGATGATAGACAGGGAAAGAGCAGTACAGAAGAGAAGTACACTAAGAACATGATATGTAAGGATAACAAGAAGAGGTGAAAGCAAATTAGGGGAAATTTCATGGTTCAACAATGACATGATATTAATGTCGCACAGGAGAAAAAGGAGGAACAAAGGACTAAATTCAGAAATGGAAAGAAGAGAGAGTAAAATACAGAAGAGAGCACATTGATATATTTGGGAACATTACCATCTTCTTATTTTATAATTAGTAGTCACAAAGATCAACGTGTTCTAAAAAGCTGCACCTACTTTGGCAACATACTACTGAAAAACAATTTTATATTTTCTTCAGCCTTGGAGTATATGATTCAAGGGAACCTGGATGTCAGCATCAAATAAATTACTGTAGCTTGATATAGGAGCTAACAACTGGAGCCATATAAAACAAGCAAACAAAACCTTAGTGGTAAGCTCCTATGGAAAAAACAACTCAGACAGCTCCTAGAGGCAACATAATATATATGACTGCCCAGAATTTTTTTACACAAATTTGTTGCCATTGACTCTGTATGACTTTTATTGCAGCTTTTGATTTGTGCCAGCAGCTCTTTACTGTCAAGAGTACTAAAATTCACCCAAAGATATTTATGTCTAGAAATGCATTGAGGAAAATTTTTATTTCCATTAACAGTACAGCCTGCAAGTAATTCATTAACAAGACAGAATGGAATATTAATCATAACATTCTGTGTATGACAAAGGGGGAGAAAATACAATATTCTTGGAGTTGGGTGCTAAAATCTAGTGCCTAACACCTGCCTATTGTGAAAAATATTTTCAAAAGAGTTTCTTTAGACAACTTCCCATTTGATTGTTGTGAATCTTGCACACCAGACACCTCCAGACTGAAAAGGCAAGCGACATTTTATTTTAAATGGTCAAAAACAGTTTCCAGTAATAGTAGGACAATAACCAAACCATTAAAAAACTGTGGAAGTTACACAGAAAAAGTATTTATTTGGGCTAGAAATTATAGATACTTTCATAACACAACGTAATATTCAATGTGTATCATGGAATACAGCAGATGCCCAAGGAATACCCTGCAGTACTGACACTGCTAGTGCCCACTGTATCACTGCTTTGCATGCTATCTACTTGGAACTGCTCAGCTGGTAACAATCCTACAGAGATTAAAAGGCAATAGTTCACTCTGTGCTATAATGTAAAACAATGGCCAAATATTACAGAGCATTACTGAGATAAAATGACATCTTTTTGTAGCACAAATTAATACAAACCCCTTTTTACCGTGATATTGGACAATTGGTAAATAAACTTTCATCCCAACGTTCTCTTCCCTGATCATAATTATTTTACTTCCTGACTTTCCATTTTCTTCCAACAGAGTTATCAACTCTGCGTTTTCCACAGACAGATGAAGCCTCAGAAGGAATGCAGAATAATGGGAAAGATGATGCTCAGGAGGTTGCTGCAACGTCACCTGACTGTATCATCAGCAAATAAGAATCAGGTTGGTCATAGCATTAGTAATTTTAGTTTCCCAAAAATGCATACAATAATTTTGTATATCCTTTTATTTCAGCCTGGTTCCATTTCAGTGAATGACAATGGGAAAAGGAATTTCTTTCTGTGGTAGTCACTCAAAAGGTAAGAATTTCAGGAAGAACCCTTTCACATCCTAGACTTCCTGTGTAACTGGACACATGCAAGTTTGTGTGTACTTAGAGCATACCATTTTGACATTTTTTCCCAAATGGTCATAGTTGAAAGAGATATTTTATTAGAGTTCAGTTGTGTTAGGTGGGAAAACAGGCTGAAATGTGCAGAGATGTTGTGTGTTTCTGAAATTAAACGACATTACCAAAAAATTACTATTAATTTTGTCTCATGTTGCAATACCCAGGTTGATGATGTCCTTTTGCTATAAACATTCATCTAATGTCTTTTCCCTTTCTTTTCACACTCTTCTTGAGGAAAGTCTACTTCCTTGGCTTAAAAATTCTTAAGTATTTGAAGGCATGAAATAAATTATGTTTTGAATCCACCACTCTCATCTTGCACCATTAGCAACTGTTTTACACTGGACTTTGTATCTTAAATGGATGAATTTTCTTTTGCCATTATGGTGTTGAAACTGGCCTATGCTGTCATCAGCCCATGAGAAAGCATGTACACCCTCAGGAAGGTTCAACACAGATTCAGCTACTGATAGCTTGCAAATAGGGCACCCACTAAAAACATGAAAAGGCTGATGATCACATTATTTTACTTTTGTGGGTAGTGTCTAATAGCTTACTGACCTCCAAAGGTGAAAAACTACATTCTAGTGAGAGCAGAAAATTTTGCATCTTTAAGGCAAACATTTAACTATCTCTTAATAACAAAACTATAAGGAGTGTCACTGGGTTTCAGACAAGTGTTCTTGGCCAGGTGAGAGAACACAAGATGGAGTAGCTGATTTTCTTCTCTCATTACTAAAATATACCCCAAAAACATATCACCTGCAAGGAACAAAATGTTTCTAGATTCATTTACTCCATTACCCAAGTGAACTCTCTAGAGGATTGAGCAATTGTTTCCCAGCCTCACATGCACTAAAACGAAAAGCTTGGTAAATACTAGCTTTATCTCACAAACCATAATTTTTAATTGCTAACACACATAGGAAAGGCATAATCCTCCACTGATGATATCATAGTCTACTGCCATGGAAATTACTGCAATATCATAAACACAGGTTTAAGATGATGTCACTTTCATAGGAAAGAGGGAAATTTCACTGGAATGTAAATGACATTGGAAATAAAAACATAGATACCATACAGTGAAAAACTCTCCTACTAGCCAGTTGAACTATAGAATATGGAGACAACAACCAGACTTGCAGCTGAACGGAAATAAATTTCTCCTGCCCAAACACTGTGTTACTGCCTATGAACCTTTGAACAGAGAACCCTCTGAACTCTTGTCAGGGTTCCCTTTTGTAAGTTCACAAACCACAGAGGAGTCAAAGCCCTTCCCTGACAGACGTACAGTTTAACCACAAGAACACGAACAAAGTATGGCTATGAGAACCCAGTGTAGAATCTCAGAACAACGTTGTAGCTGGAATGCTTCCTAGAATGAGTAAGTACTTCAGAAGTGGGAGGAAAAGAACTCCACAGACTCCTGAAGCACTCAAAATAACATGAAGTCAGATGCAAATGCAGAAGTACGATCTCAGTGTGGCAAGTGCTAAGCATTTTGGCATTAGCTCAGGAAAATATATATTAAACCTTCAGCTCTGAAGTACTCTAAGAGGTGTCAAACAACTCAAGGATTGGAAGCTGAAATTTGTGTGTAAGCTTTGTGTTGCCATGAGTTGGGAGTGTTGCGTTCTGTGCTGGACCCCAAATCAAGATGAGAAGCTTGAACTGAGTAAAGGGAGTGGAGAAATGTACAAGGCAATAATGATCTCACTTAAGAAAAACCTTTTATCTTGAAGAATATCAAAGCAATTTACAAACTTAAGCAGATCAGACACTGCAACTGGTAGGAACAGAAGGATACAGCTGGGAACTCACTCATGGGAAGGAGGAGATAACAGAGGACTCACTCAGTGTCATACCTTCCAAAATACTGCTGCTGGGAGAAGACAGCAGTACTAGAACAGAGCTTCTCTCTGAATTTTGCCATGCAGCCTTGTGAGAAAATTGCAGAAAGTGAGCAGATAGGCAGATAGACAGAAAGAAATGCAGAAAAGCAAGGGGCCTTTGGACAACTGGGGACCTGTCACTGTTAGGACAGTAGTTTCCCTGCTTTTTGTCTCAACTTCAACTCTTCAGGTAACCTCTTCACACTTTTTGCAGTGAAACTTTTGCTCATTCCTATTGTTTTTGCCTCTTTTAATACCCTACTCCAATTCTCTTTACTTATTCCTATCTTTTTACAAAGCAAACTGCACTTCTTCCAGTCCTCAAACTGAAAAATGTTTTCCCAATGCACAGTAGGGCAAATAGTGCTGTTCTTGGTGACTGGGATTCATGTACTACAGGCTTGACTGTAGTACCATAGGGGCTATTTTTAAATAGCACTCCTAAATAAATACTATTAAAACTTAACTAGATAAATGAGTCTAAAAAACAAGAGGCATATCAGTTATTGCTGAAATGGAATTGCCTCTGGAAGTAAAAACAGCACCTAATTACAGTACACAGTAGTGTAGGACACAAAATGAAGACGCCCAATGAAAGGGCAGGGACATTTCAATTAAATAGAATCCAGAAAGCAATACTTTTGCTGTGCTTAATTTAAGAGACATTGTGTGACCACTTTCCACATTCTTATTTCCAGAAACTTTTGAAACTTTGACGTTTCCATTTGGTAAGAGGAGGGAAAAAAAACATTTTCATGAATAAAAGCCAAAGACAAGGGCTGAGCAGGTGCTCTAGCACCACCAGTCCTTCTCAGAGAGGGCGTACAGCATCCTCTGAGGCACAAACACCAGTTTCTTTCAGAAGCTGCCAGCTGGGATCAATGGTGCACTGTCTCTTGCTTGGGGTTCATAACCTTAATTTCAAATGTAGCCCTTATAATGAGTTAAAAAGAAGTCCCTGGTGGCCTTGCCCTACTTATTTTATGTTAATTTAAGAAGCACCCAAGCAGACATTTTCCCTCCTTTTTCCCTCTTCAATATATTGTCTTTTTTTTTTGTTAGTGGAACTTTGTTGGAAGCTTTTCAAGTCTGGAGTATAACACCAAATACCTTTAACATGCTAGAATATTAAACTATGTCTCACCCTAAAATAAACTATCACTCAGATTTTGCTGGTGAATGACAATTTAATTTCAGTCTGCAGGAGAGAAAAGCTTCTTTTGACATGAATGAGCTTGGATCAGGCCCCATGTCACCAGTGTTAGGGCCAGTAGAGATACTCAAAAGCTGTATAAGCACAGAAGACAATTTTCTTACTGAATGCCATTAATGAAGATTTCATCAATTTGATTTTTATCCCATTTTCTTTTTGGGCCCAAGACACAACTTTCTTCCTGACACACAAGAAGAGGCAAACAGGAGTTTCTCTAAACATTTAGGTTCCCTAAAATCAGAGCAGAACAACAAAATGCTGAGCCTGTACATCCTGCATTTAAAATGCACCCAAACTTTGCTAGGTTGGAGAAGAAGACAAGGAGCAAGACAGCATTGGGTCTGAAATAAAGCCCAGATTTTTCACTATTACATAAATGAAACAACTCACAGATGACACATTCTCTCATGCCTTGATGTCTTTCACTGGATAGAAAGATTAATTTCCTCACCTGGACTAAGCTTGTATTCCTTCACAGCTATGCTTTCCCATGCTGCTGGCAATGGCAGATTGACTAGAATGAGGAGTGGCTGCTGCAGGGGAAGCATTACAGATAAAAACAAAAACACAAATGAAATGGACTTAAAGGATTCTAGAACACTTTGCTGCTAGAAGCTAAAGAGGAAAAAAAAAACCCAAAACAAGGCAAAAACATCAAAAGTTGGTAACATGCATGAGAAATGGTGGAAATGAGAACATGTGTGAGATCTGGGAAAAAAGCAAAAAAGAAAATTAAGTCATATGCAAGACTTCCTCTAACCACTCAAAAGAAACATAAGAAAATTCCTTTTTCACGTTCCCACCAAAAGAAGTCTGTGATTATTGTTCCAAATACTGCACTTCTGAAGAAGAAAGTACAGACATAGTTTTGGATCATGGACATTTCCAATGTGCCTGTGAGCCAATGAGCCATTTACTTTAGCACTTCAGCAGACAATAATCATCACTAGACACTTAAAAGGAAGACACAGAACGTCACTAACAAGATACTTTTGCCATTTGGCCCAAGCAGAGGTTGTGCTCTGTTAGCAAAGAGGATTTGATGTGTTTGGGATGCTCATACTAACGTGCATTTGTCACCACTGTTCATTGCAGATCAGCAACACACTATTCTGTAAGCAGCTCTCTGTGCTTTCTCTGCCTTGCCCTTCTGTCTTGCTGAATGCTTACAGTCAGTTTAGTACTTGCAGTAATTATTAACGGTGATTGCTAAAATGGGGGGCTGGAAGCAGAACTTTTAGTTCTGCTCCCTAAAGGGAGTGAAGAAATGTGATCAGAGGAAAGAAGTCCACAGAAAACTAAGATCTGAAATTCTGAACATTCTAAAAAATGCAGTTTTCCACTATTTGGACTGTGGTGTCATTCTCTTGAGTTAAACTGAAAGACTGTTGCTGTGACTATCCAAAGACTGTTTTTCCATCTTACATTTTGTTCTATGCTTCTGCTGTTTTAAATTGCCATGCCAAAGCTTCTCCTGCTTATTCTAATTGTTTTAGTGTGTCTGGTTTATATGTTTAGTCTTGTCCTGATTTAATATGAATTAAAATGCCAATGCCATGACCAGTCTGCAAATAGTCAGAAGAGTCATGAGTCAGAAGAGAATCAATCTATTTAAATAATACCATGGATGGTACCAATCTGGTTTGATATCTAGATCATATAGAATAATGCTGGTTTTGTTTTTTACTACTATTGTCTGTTATTGCCAATGAAGTGTTGATTGTGATTGTGACCACAAATATGTTTTGCTCCTGGTCCTATTAAGCCAAAAGAGTGTGGTTTACTGCATGTATGTAAGTCAGGTTGTTTTGATCATATTAAATTCACTTTAGAAAACCCACATTCTGCCACTGCAGTGCTGCAGGACAATGAGAAAAGAATTTCCAATGAGAACAGTGTTTTAAAAGCAAACCACTGGGGCCCTTCTTTTAAGAAGATTTTTAAGACACACTACCCTTTCTTCTCAATTTGATTATTTCTCAAAACTACATCTGAGTATCTGTCTTCAACCAAAGGTCCCTGACCTTTTCTGTCTTGGTCATTATATAAGATTCAGCACATTTCAAACGGTACATTTCCATTTCATACAGAGGTTACACTCCTTTAAATCATCAGATTACTGTACTGACTAAAAGCATTATATGCTATTTTTTTTTCATGGTGAATCTGGCTACCATATGTCCAATGGTGGCTTGAAGGTTTTTGGTACCCTGCCTCTACAGACCTGGGATTGTTTAACATTTCAAGACTGCCACTACCATTTCAAGTCTGACCCTGAGGTTCTAGCTCTCCAGTTAGAGGGCTGATTGTTTAGGTTGTGTCCTAAAGGGCCAACAACATATTTTACCAGTTTGAGTTATAACACAGCATTGTCTAGCTTTGGTAGAGTCTCAGTCGATATTACTACCTTCTAAGAAAGATAGGCTTTAGTGTTGAGTAGTGAATATGCCTATTAAACACAATGTATGCAAAAATGTGTCTGACTTCCTCTGTGTAACTCTCACAAAATTTATTCAGGCTCATCCAAATGGGTGATAGGTATTTAACATGATCACTCTTGTCCATGTCTTTTATAAACTGAAACATCAGCACAAATGACAAACTCACAAAATCCCAATGCTCCTCCCAGCTAAAATGAACCCTACCTTTAAATCTAGAATATGCAGCCCCCTCTAAATCCCATAATCAAAGACAGTCAAGAGTTGTACTCCTAGAATCTAATCCCAACCCTAACCTGACAGTTTCTGTATTTCATAAAGCTGGTTTATAGTTTCCTGTTCCACCTAGGCAGAATCATGCCTACTGCTTAGTAATTTCCAGTAATTTTACCCAGATTTTCCTAACCCAGGATACATTTAAACAATGTCTGCATAGGTACTACATAGAAAGTTTGGTCAGGTTAAACTCTTGCCAGCTAAATTTAAACACACTGTTCTTCTTAAGTGCCTGAGGTTCTGTGCTAGTAACAGAAAGAATGAAGCCATCCCTTCTTTTTCAACTGAAGCTGACCAGCTTGTTATGTATAAAAAGCCCTTCACTACTTAAAGCAGGGGCAAATAATCGTGAGTCAGATACATACTTGTGATAGCATTTGTACACTTCATAGGAAACTCTCTCAACTGATTGAAATGTGAGATGGCTTTTCTTCAGCCACTTCATCTCAGTGTGACAGGATCTGTCACTTCAGTCCACGGTGTAATTTCTGGTTACAGTATGGCCAGTTAATATGACTTCAAATAAATGACTGCATTTCTATCATACCACAGTTGTGGACAAAAAACAAACAAACAAACAAACAAACAAAACAAAAAGGAGTAAGGAGTTTTCTTGTTTGTTTGTTTAAGTGTCAAGAAAAGCCCAAAGTTGCAGGTGTCAGCAGTGCTTAAACTGGCATACCGTTTATTGACTACTTTTTCCCCCACATTTTAGACAGACAGGAAAAGGAATGTCCTGAGGTTAAAGCACCATGTTTTACATTTCAGTGCAACGCCATTGGCATCTGAGAGCTCATTCACACATAACATCAAGATCAGTTCCATAGTTCTTACTCTGACTTACAAGACAGCTATTCCTCTTGGAAAGCTGCCACTGTGTTCTGCAAATTACACAGTGCATTAAATCTTTCTGACACAGGTTCTATGATTATTTAAGGGGCTTCATCACTTCTGCAACACATGTCTACACCTAAGCAGTACTCACTCCTCAGCATGTTCCTCTAATCAGGTATTCTGCACTTTCTTGACCCACAGGCTTTGGTATAATTGTCTGTTGATAAAGGACATTTTTTTATTGCAGAATTCCTAGCAGGACAAACTGATGGAGTCCAGATACATACACTTTAAATCCTATTTTAACCAAATCTGCATATAGAGTATCAAGATGTGTTTAAAATAGTGCAAATCAAAGACTGATTTGCAAGTTTACTGGGACTGACAAGGCCAGCCATGTCAGGTTAGAATTTGCATTGTGAATTCTTGCAATTTTGATTGAATTCTCCTGTTATTTAGTATTGACTACAAAGCCTGGGCTACTGGAACCAATGACTCTCATGAACTTCTGTACCTGAATTTTTCAAATTCAATTTTCAAACCTTACTTACATAGAAAAAAGAAGAAAAAAAGACAATGAGATTCAAGTATTTAATTTGAAAAACAAAATGCTCAGAAAATGAATAAAGATAAACTAATATATTAATTTTAAAAACTTTTAAAACAATAAAAAACATAGCTTTGGGATGCAGAGCTGCTAAATTCTTGAGGGCTTCCTATATGCACTTCTTGATATGTTTGGATATGAATACCTTGGGAGGCCCTTCCTCTCTCCCCGTTTCCCTCCATCTCATTTCAAAGTGTTGCACAAAATGTTTTATGCAAGTAACCGACTTACAACCTACTGATTCATGGAGCTATCTTCAGTTTCTTTGCAATATTAACCTTATTTTTTCGCATTTCCAGTGGAGACAAGTGTGCTTTGAACTGAAAATGTGTTACGGTTGACCAGCTTTCAGAATCCTTTGCTGATAATGCTCCAGGTTTCCCGTGAAGGTGTCTACGAAACGCTGCTTCCCTGGCCAAGGCCAATACCGACCCATCCGTCACAGCTGAAAACACAAACCCAAGCCTCTCCTCTCCTCTCTCGAGAGTCACAGACGGATGATCAAAGCTCCGGCACGCAACACGTTCAAACCTCTCCCCGTTCCCACACTTTTCTTTCAAAGTACTGTTTGCAGTCGACATCACTCGGGCGCAGCCGCCCCCCTTCAGAGTCTCAGAATCCCAGAATGGGTAAGGTTGGAAGCGACCACAGGGGGTCACTTGGTCCAACATCCCTGCTCAAGCAGGGTCACCCCAGGGCACATCGCACAGGATTGCATCCAGACCGTTCCTGAACGCCTCCAGTGATGGTGACTCCACAACCCCTCTGAGCAACTTGTGCCTGTGCTGAGTCCTTTCCTCTGCCACAGCAGCGGTTCCCTCTGCCAGGGGCCAAGCGCTCCGCCCGCCGCTCCTGGAGCCGACCCCGATTCTGCCATCCCGGTCAGGGGAGAAAAGTGACACCCGCTCGGCTCGGCCCGGGGCGCATCCCGACCCGGCCTACCCCGGGGAGGCCCGGCGTGCCTACGCTGTTCCCCAGGCACCGTGACGCCCTGCGCTCCCGTGACCTCAGGGTCGCTCCGCCTATTGCGGGCAGAAAACCCTCATCCAGTACTAACCTGACCAGGTCGGTCATACAGGATCCCACCACCACCACCTCCGCGGCCATGGCGCCGGAGCGGCCCTTGGACCCTGACCTACCCCGGGCCCCCCCGCGGCTTCTCGGGTTGCCACGAGCGACGGGCTGCCCGCGGGGTCCTTCACTCGGCAGGGCTGTCCCTGCCGAACGCCTGCTGCCACGACCGCCCTCTCCCCCTTCCCCTCCGCCCCGCGCAGCTAATGCCGCGATCGAACCGCCGTCCCACGCCCCGCACGGCGGCACGGCCTGCACAGGCACTTGCGGCGGACGCCAATGTTGGGCCAGTGAAGACCCCTCCGGCCCGGGTGGGAGCGGCGGCGGCGGCGCGGGGGGAGCGGAGGCGCGCACGTTGCCAAGCGGCGGGGCGGGGGCGCGCACGCCGTTGCCAAGCGGCGAATTCCGGCCGCCGTAGGTAATGGCGGGGCCGGGACGGGTGGAATGGGGCGAATGAGCGGGGAAGGGAAAGCGGGAGGGAGCGAGCAACGCCACGGCCCTTCCCGGGACAGCGGCGGGCGGAAGGGGACCCGGCGCCGGGAGGCTCTGGCCCGGAGCCGGCGGAGGCCGGTGTTAGCACCGCCGCTGAGGCGGGGCGGGCGCAGCGCCGCGGGTGGCGGCACCAACTGGGGCGGGAGCGGGGCTTGGCTGGGGTCAGCCCGGAACGCGAGTGGATGGACCGAAAGTTCCCCCTGAACGTGGGGAAGAGCTGCTTTACTTTGTGGGTGAGCGAGAACTAGAGCAGATTGTCCAGAGAGGGGGTGGAGTCTCCATCACTGAGATATTAAAGAGCTGCCTGGACACAATTCTGTGCCACGTGCTTTAGGATGATCCTGACTGAGCAGGGAGGTTGGTCCAGATTTGTGGTCCTTTCCAGCCTTACCTATTCTGGGATTCTGAGCGGTCTTACGTGCCAGGGCTGAGGTAACTTTGGCGTTTACCCGGGGCTCCGCACATCCACATTGCTGATCGCATTCCATTGATGTTTTCGGGCACGGCTGCAGAAGGCGGCGGTCGTGAGTCCCCTCCTTTTCCCACTCTCACCCAGACACAAATTCGTGCCACCCGCCCCCAAAGTGAAAAGCACACAACCAGCTTGCCGACGGCAGTGCCAAGAGGGTTAGACAGGACAAGCCCTGTCACGCTTCCAGGTCTCCATCACAATATTCACCTTTTCCTTTTTAAGTCTACTCGTAATCTTTGTTATGATATGGGGAAGGTGATGGAAGGACAGAGTACCTTGCATCCTGACTCCGGTGCCCAAAGCAGTGCCCGGGTTCTTCGAACGTCACGGTTACTGTGAAACCTGTGTATAATTAGCCGGAAGTCACAGTGATCGCCAGCTGAATCAAAAAGGATTCAACTATTAGTTTGTTTCTTTCAAAGGTTTTGTTTTGGGACGGAAACAGTCCAATGAATTTTGTTTTCCTTAATTTCCCTGAGTTTGTTTGTGTTCAGTTTCCAGTACTGTGGGAAACTTAAACTGAGGGGAAAAAACTTATATGACAGCTGAAATTTAGGAAACTGGTACAAATTGTATTCTAGTTTGTAAAGTCCTTTGTTTACAAAGTAAGTCAGTGAGTTTACTTGATAGCAATCTTTAAGTATTGTGTATCTGGCTTGTTAAATAGAAGGTATTGTGACTTAAAAAAATTATGCAATAAAGTATGGAAAAATGCCTAATAGTCATTTAAATTTTGTGTTGACAATATCGGCAAATTTTATTAACATAAAGATAAGGAATCTCATTTTAAAGTTAACTTTGGAAGGTGCATCTGTTCAGGCCGTGTGTTCATCACCAGGTGTATCATGTCTCACAATTTCACCCTCATAACACAGTCCCCATAAAATGTGTCAAACTCTGTCAAACTCAGAAACAATTCTGCAATCTTCATGTATAACTTCAGGATTGCTAGACAATCAAGCAAGCTAGATAGCTTGTTTTTCAGCATATTCTTGTGGTTTAAGGAGTTCTTAACTTCATTAGTCCAGCTGCCCCCTGCTTGAAATTACTCTTCCCTACAGCATAGCTAGCAGACTGACATATGTGCCCTGTTGTAACCACTCTTGTGCAAAGTATTTTAGCTTAAACTAATTTTTATTAGTGGTTCAGTCTAAGCCATTGGACTTTGCATTGAAATAAGTCAAGTATGGGCTTGTGTTCTCTCAGTCCCTCTGGGGAAGAATAAAGGTGAGTAGGCAGAAACTTTTAGTAGAAAAGTAGCAAACCAGAGGTAGTATCTTAAATTGCTGTAGGTGTTTGCTAAACAAACTTAAGTTGTTCTGTTGTCAATTAAACAAATCATATATGAGAACACATTATGTGTCAGGGCATGGATACTTAGTCTTCAGCTTCTTCACTGCCATAAAATTTAGGAGCCAGTATATTAAAGATAATTACTGTTTTTAGGAAGTCTTACTTTATTAATCTTGCTGTTTGCCTTAAGGTGTCTGGCCTTTGCTTTATTAAGACACATTCTGAATATCTAGGACAAACAGTCTTGAGCGTTGCTTCCTGCAACTCCAGTGTGAATGGCTTTCATGAGAACAGAATGTGAAATTTAATATTGCTCCCAGTTACAGAGATTTAGTAGATTCTGTAGAATATCCGTTAGTTACTAATTAATATTTGTAAACTGGGTGTGAGAAACAACAGAAAATTGCAATTATTGCCATGAGTTGTTCACACTTGTTATAGTATACTAATACAGCAGTACATATGCAGCATTTTTAAGAAAGTGAATGCAGTGTGTATTAATGTTTTCCAATTAAATGGTTATTTTTTAAAATGCTTTTTAATGCTGAGGGTTTATGTATGAGCACTTCTGTGCCACTTATCAGTGGCAAGTTTATGTTGTCTTCATTTACAGCCTTGTTTTCCAAAACTGCCAAGTTCAGTTAATTTTCATATGAAGCTCTATGCCTTAGAATGTGATAAAATACATTAACATTTTAATAGGTTAGTTACCCTTCTTTTCTCCCACTTTTTTTGCCAGTCTGTTGTTGTCCACGTACTCTAGTCTTTTCATGGTACAATGACTTAAAATGTGTGTATGCTTAGTTTCTGCATTTCACCTAGAAAGCAACAGGTTCTTAAAGTGTGCTGAATTAATGGCCTTATTGATTTAGCATAAAGTCATGCAATTGCAAGCACTTCCCAACAAGCTGTGCTTAAAATGTGTGTACATCAGCTTCCCGATCTGTTATGTGAAGGAAGATTAAGATGCCTTTCAAAGAGTGTGGTGATACCACTGAAATAGAAGCAGTGGTAGCTTTTAAAAGGCATCATGAAGTCCTATAAATTGCTACCTAATGAAGTAGTATAAAAGTAATACAGATTACAGGCGCACTAGTGCTCTTAGAAATTGCAGGTGAGAATACAGAGAAGTATCAAACCCCTGGGCCCATTGCAGTTAATGTAAGTTCCACCGATGTCAAGGGAAGCGGAACAAGTGTGACTTGTCAATAACAGACTGACTGGGAATGCCCGCAAGAAGGGCTAGGCTGTGAAGTGTCAATTTTATGTCTCTTTCTCAGAGGGATAGGGTCTTAATTAAAGGTGCCTAGGACATAATTCCAGCTTTATGTTGATACTGAAAACCAGGCTTCATTGAATGTTGCAGAGGCGGGAGGGAAAAAAACCTACCTGTGTTTATTTTTTATCTGTAAACCTGCACACACTTCAGTTACTCTACACTCCTGATCTTTAGCTTAGTGCTTAGCTTTTTTTCTGTTCATATTTGCTGAGTACATGTGAATCTACATCAAATAAGTGGGATATTTTTAAATTGTATTTTCTCCCTTTGCAGCTCAAGCCAAAAGGAAGGAGAAACATACTAAAATGTCACCTGAAGTGGCCTTGAACAGAATTTCTCCAGCACTTTCACCCTTCATTTCCAGTGTGGTCAGAAATGGAAAAGTAGGACTAGATGCTACGAATTGTTTACGGATTACAGACTTGAAGTCTGGGTGAGTTCCTCATCCAAAAAGAACACCCAACCCCTCACAGTTAAGATGTCTTCTCAGAACTGAGTTTTATTAGGTTTCTGTGTTTAAGCACATTGAACACAGCTGGAGTTGACATACTAGCTGACATACTAGCTACATTATTTCTTGTCTTGTTACCATTTTGTAGTTTGAGAGATGAAATTTTTTGGCAATTATAATCTTCTTAAGACAACTCCCATCGCTCTCACTTGATAGTGCTGTTTTTGAGCAGTGAGATAAATTACAAACACTTTTTTTCTGTTGTTTATCACCTGCTTACTCTATCTCTGTAAACCAAAAATTGAAAGACAGTTATGTGACCTTACCTGTAGTCATGAATATGCCAAACCAGAAGAAAAAAGTAACTTTTCCTTTACCTTTCCTCCCTCAAGTTCAGTACATCAAGTGGCTGTAGGGCCAGTTGTTCGAAATAAGCCAAGCTGTTCTTTTTATTTTTAATTCTAGAAGCATTCAGATTAGTTTTCAGGTAGTAATAGAATTTTGGGATTTGCATATGCAAACAGACTTTGGTGTATAACCTCTGTGAATAATACATGAGGAGAGTGAAATATTTAGATGACGCATGTCAGAAATTGCTTTATTCTTACAGAGTTGGGGATCTAAAAACATCTTTTTGATTCAGGTATTTTTTTTTGCTACAGGAGCTCAGAGACTGAAATTACTTTTGCTTTAGATATATTGTTGGTGCAAACTACTGCTTTGTGTATCATTTTGAATGATAGCTTAATAAAAATAACAAAAGATGTCCAGAACCTCCACAAATCACTACAGTTCTGCTGAAAACTTTGTTTAAATGTGCTTCTGAAGGCTGTTTTATTATGGTTTCATGAAAAGCTTCAGAGGTGCTTTTCTGGTTGTAACAATGCCTTTTCAGGAAGTAGGTTCTTATTCTAGGCTTAGTTTGAAAGGAACCATTCCCTCCCTGTGAGGTGCTGGGATAGAGTACAAATTTACATGGAGGTGTAAGAAGCCATGACTTTGTTATTAGTGTTGACTGGCTTGACATTTAGGCTTGCAAATTACATAAGACAGGTTGAGCAGTTCTGCATCTGCTGCTGTCATTTCATGCTAGATCTTGCTTTCCCTTGAACTAGTCTTCTAGAAAAGCTGTGATGGGAGCTCTTACATTTTTCCAATTGAAATCTAAGAAAGGAATACAAAGAAAAGTAGAGAGAAAACACAACTGTTTGTTGGGAGGTGGGTAAGGAGTTTGCTCTCTACCCACTGAATGCTTATGCTGCCTGCCTTTAAAGTAAAAGATTAAAATAATAAAAAGTGGTGTTTTCTAGCTGACTCTTCATGGGTATTTCTAATACACGTCTCAAGTTTTTTGCCACTGATTTTGCCAAGATCTTGTATTTCCTTTGTTCAAACCTGAATGTTTTGCAGGAGTTTATTCTTTAAAAAACTAAAAGCGATCAGCAGCTGCACCTGTCACTCAAACCCAGTGATTCAAATTTTATAGTATCTCTGTTAACATGGTGTTAACAGACAAGTACAACATATGACAGAGGTTGTCTCATAGCTTGTTTAAAGACTCTGGCCCACCTGAATGCACGTGTTAGAAGTACTTTCTTCCCTGTTCTGGAACATAAGCATAAACCTCATTCTTTATGTTGAGTCTTTGTTTTAGTTTGAGGTTTTTAGGAGATGCAGTCAGGATAATCAAGATTCTTCATTTATTTCAGAATTATTTTGAAGGTTTTCTTTTTTTTGGAACAACTAGTTTCTTAAAACCATTGCTGTAAGCAGAATAATTAACAATTGCTTGAAATTTCTTTGAAATGTAAATTTAATGCATGTGTTTTTAGGAAAGATTTTTGTTTGCTACAAATAAATTTTTGGCTATTTATAGCAGGAAATTTTGAATTCATGTGTCAATGTGGAAATACAAAATTCCTTATATTTCCACATTGTAAATGATACAAAAAAAGATGTAAATCTTTGTAAATGATTTAGTGTTTTATGCTGTTGCTGAACTGGTAAATAGTGCAAAATTACTTACCATATGATAGATGAATCAGTATTACAGAGATGTTCCTTCCATAACTTAGGATCTAGTTCAGTGGTCCTTAACCTTTGATACAAGAGTTCTTTGACACTCCACAGACTGTTTCTCAGAGTCTCATGTCAGCTGATAAATAACAAATTCCCCAACCCACAGCCTTTGTCAATAGATTTAAATTTGCTGCTGCATACTGACTGTTGAGGAAAACTTTATAGGGCTTTGAGAGTTCAAGAATGAAGGTAATTGGCCTACTCTCCTCCACTATCCTTGCATCACGAGATGATCCAAACCCCTGTATACTTTCATTACACTTTTTTAAAAGGAAACAAAATAATGCAGACAAAATAATAAGAAGAGGCAAATGTAGCTGATATCAACATGAAGAAACAGAACTGTGTGGCCACTGAAGTCGGTCATAAATGGGAAGAAAATGAGAACTGTTTTTAGAGAAATGGGGATGAAGTTCAGGATATCTATTGCAAAACTCCCTTCAGTTTCAATGGGTTGAAATCAGGCTTTAAACTAAGAAAGTGGAACCAAGCAGGTTTAGATTAAATGTGCTAGATTAAATGTTTGAAATTAGATAAAGAGCAGTTGTTGTTCGCAAATGATTATGACCACTTGTGAGTACTATCAGTTCAGAAACTTTGCTTTTGAATAGTGATTGTACATTTATTGACACATGACGAGGGTTGTATACATGCTAGTCTAGGCTGTTAAAACCCTACCCTAGCTTGAGTTTATTACAGAACATGCAAATATTTTCTGCTTTAACTAGTGTGTTATGTGGAAGATTTTTAATAATAAATAAATACAATTTTACTGTAGCCTTTAAAATCTTATAATATTTAACGGAATCACTTCAATAACTATTAATTTTGAAAACAGAAGCATCTGTAAGCTTCTGGGGAGGAACTATATGGTTGCTCCACTGTCACATACCACATGGTTACTGTTAGAAAGATTAGGAATTACTGTTGTTACACCTCTTCCCTAATGACCCAGTGCTTTACAATGTATAGCAAAATAAAATGTTCAAAGTGAAGATCTATCCATTCTTATTTCTTAGGTTTTAGAAACAGGAGCTGTGGTTAACAAGGAATGATGGTAACATACTGAATAAAGTAGTACTTATAGAGCCTTGCCCACTCAGAGCCTTGGTTTTGACATTCTCAGAAGTGGAAAGTATTTCCTTTCTGTTTCTCCAGTAGAAGATTAACTAACAGATTTTAGCCTATCACATTAGTTGATTTTGATTTGTAAATGGCAAGTATATTAAGTCTTTAATTATTTGAAAAGTCAATCCATATGTCAGATAGTTTTAATAAGGAACTTATTTTGCACTTATTCTGACTTACTGCTGAGATTGACAACTTTTGTTGTGCTTTATAAATGGTATTAAAGAGCTGATGTTAGATGTATGAAGTATGATGATATGTTAATTTGCTTTGCTTTCAAGTGTGGGAGGGAAATATGTCATAATAAGGAAATCCTATTGTTTTACAGTCTTTGAATATGTAAATGTTTTATAATAATATGTTGCAGTTTCATAATGTCTTTGTGTTTTACAGACTTATTAGACAGTACCAGTCTCATAAGACACATATATTTACATCTATGATTAGGATATTCAGGACCAAGTACTATTTATAGAATTTATATGGCCACTGCTGATGCAGAACCCCAAATGGAGCTCAGTAATATGGTATAACAGAAAAAAACCTCTTCAACAGAAATACTAACAACGGGTTAGGTGGCCAAGTTTTCTTGTAAATAGGCCCCCACAGTGAACAAAAGTAGAACTGGAGTGTAAGGTCACGTCTGAAATATAGGACCTTAAGCAGCATTGATTCTGGTGATAAGAAAAGCCTGGCAGGCGTCTGTGTTGCATTAATAAAAGACATTCTTCAAGATGACAGAGTGGATGAAAGCATTTTTAACTCTTGCATAGTGTATTACTTTGTTCTAGACCCAAAGAAAATACTTCTGCCACTTGAGTCAATGCCATTTATTGTGTCATGCAGTTAATCTCTACTAGAATCACTTTGAAATACTGACCCATCTTAAGTAGATATTAAAATCTACTCATAACCAACTGAATTGTGGCTGAGGCATTTTTCTTAGCATTTACACATATAATCATGGGAAAGATGTGGAATAGGGAAAAGTGATTATGTAGATTTAGAAATATTTTCCTATATGAAGGGTGTTTAATTGTAGTATAATGTAGTTATTTAAGAGACTGCTGCTTTTCCTATTGCAGGAAAGTGCGTTACAGGAGTGAAAGACACAGTTGTGCTGGTCATTGCCTTTGAGAAATCTTTTTTTCCCCTACAGCTGTTCATCAGGGCCCATGCTTGAGCTTCAAATTATGCTGCAAGCCTATTCTTCTTTACTCAACAAACTTGATTTTGTTTTTTAAATTACTTTGATCTGTTCCACCAGGCAAAATTTCAAAATGAATACAGTGATACAAAGCTGCATGTATTAAGATTCTCTTTTTTTAGATATCCACTCATAAAAAAAATTAAAATTTTATACTTTCATGGTTATATTTATTCCATATTTATGAGAAGATTAATTGTGGAAATTTTATGTAAGTGGTTGGTAGTAAAACATGTTAGTATTTTGTTCTTTTCACTTGTCTTATTCACTATTGATTTCTGCCTCTCTGCTTGTTATTGAGCTATGATGCATGTAGTTATGTTCCTGAAAGAAACCTCTATGAAGTGGTCAAAAGAATGTATCGATTTCTGGAGTAAATTTCAACATAAAAGTTTATTATCAAGCTGTATTACGATATTTATAACTTTATTGCCATGCTTCCTAGGAAGCAATGATGATTTACTTTTTTTCTGTTACCAAGTAGACTGTAATATGCTTCAGTATTTCCCTTTTTTCTGGGCATATCCCTTTTTAAAGTAAATATTCATTTTTATGTGCATAATTTGTGAAATAATGTTGATTTTAGCTGTGAAATGCTATTACAATACTGTAGCAGTTATTTAAAACTTTTGCTTGATCTTTTGCTTTTGATTAATTTAAAATGAAAAATTCTACTTTAGTTACTTGAGGAAGGTTCATATCCATCATTCACATTGGTGTCTGTCGGTAATTTTTTTAACGTGTATGTTTTGTTTATGTATAAATTTTAATGAATCTGACTTCTGAACAAAAGTACTATGAAAAGCTGTTTTTGAAAATAGCTATGTTTTGTGTAAAATGTGTACTAGAAGGGATGTGTCAGTTTCTAGAAGTGTGGTCTTATGGGTCCTTTACTCATAATCCTGTATTGGATAAGTCATAAACTATTACCTTTTCACAAAGTAATTTGTTTCATTCCAGTTCCTGATGGCAAATCTAGTTCTCCAGTGCAAAGGATCTTACTACTAGAAGTTTGTTATCTTTCAAGTAAAATGTAAAAGGCTGAAGGTCTTATGGGACCGTTTAATAGAGATGTTGCTGTGGAGCAGCACTTGGAACTTGGAACAGCAGTTTTTCTTGATGGTTAAAAAAGACTTGACTGTCTCCGAAGTTGCACTCTCCTACATTTGTTTCTGAATGATGAAGAAAGGCAAAATGTCTGTCTGGTAAAAAGTCAAAGTGCAGAGTATACATTTGGCAATAGTTTTGTAAATATTCTCCATAATGTTTGGCATTCTTTTTACACCAGTTTTAAACAACGTTCTTGAAGTTGTTCAGAATAAAAGAGCATGTGTTTGTCAGTTTCAAGTGCTATGAAGAAATAAATTACTTTAAAAAGTAAAGGTAGCACTAAATAATTGCAGTAACCTGGGCTCTCATTTAAAAGACTATATACATTTTCCTGAGATTTTTTCAGTTTAAATACTGCACAATGTGCCTTTGGTGGTGTTTTTGGCAGTAAGTAGCTTCCTCTTGTTTGATTTTGAAGAAGGTAAATGCAATGTCTAACCCTTTATAACTAAAAAAAAATGAGAAGGGACTGTTTGATACAACTTTCTTTTCTGTGTAAAGAAAGCATCACATGAGGTCGTACGTATAGTGTGCCAAATGCTGTTGGAAAGGTGTACCTTAACAAGGTATTTAAATGTGGTTTTGCTGTCCATATCTTGGGAATTCATTGAATGCTTCTTGAAAATGGGGCTTATGTTAGTGCAGGTCTGTGCCCAGGTCTTACTGTTGTAACAGATGTCTCTCATTTCTTTGCATTCTGCATCCCTATAGGAAATAAAGTTCCTAAGACTTTTTTTTTTTGCTATAAAGACAGCTAAAATGTAATAATTGGTATCCAGTCCAATTTATTCACTTCCAAATCCTTGCATTTGTTTAATATGAACTGAACAGATCTCTAGCATGCCACGTGTCTTGGATGCATGTTGCATTTCACCAGAAGCTGAGAACAGCTCACTTTTTTTTTTTGCTTCTCCTTAGTAGAAAAGAATACTTTCCTGGATAGTAATTCTTCCAGTCTTACACATGTAGTTATTTCTTGTATGCCTGATTCTCTCATATGCATGCATGTATATGTACATGCATGCATATGTAACATATGTAACATAGCATTAAAAAGGTAATGTACAGTTGAGATGAAGGTGAAGCAAAATATTATGAATTTTTATTTTAGCCTTTTTGTTGCAGACATTGTCTGATGAGATTAGGAGCTTTAAAAACATAGGAGATAATCAGGTGTTTTGTCCTGACAGACCAGTATGCAACAGTGTTAAAGATCATTCTCTAGTAGTGATCTAGTACAAAGTAAGAATTAATAATGAAATGTAATAATTAATATATAATTATATATAATAATAATATATAATTATTTTTAGTCTGTTTCTTTATATTCAATCTTAGGCATTTACCTGGCATTGCACTGCCCAGTGTAGACATTCTTTGAAGCAGCTATTCTCTAACTGAAAGTGAGCATGTCAAAAGAATACTTAGAGCTGTATGTATAAACGAACATAGTTCAGTTTGCTCTTGATGTTTTTATTGAAGATGCTAAGGTCAGTCCATGAGGTAAAAGTACGCCTTCTAATTAATCCATAGAAAAGTAAAAGTCAATAAAAGGGAACATGCTTGTTTGTCTTTCCTGAGAGAAGGGAATTTGTGTCTGAGGCAAACCACTCCAGTGTTGGCCACAGGTTCTTTTCTCTGTAATCTGTGGTATATGACTGAAAGAATAAAATTAGACCACTAGCACTGAAAAATTTTATTATTGTACAGTTAAAGAATCCCAGTGATAAAACTGAGTTAATTAGGGGAAATTGCAGAATTTCATTATGGGAAAGAGACAAAAGAAAAGCCGAATATAAAACCTTCTAAACTTTCATTGCCTAAAAAACCCAACACCAGATTCCTGTGCATGACTGAAATGTGTGCATCACTGAAATAATATCTTTAAACCAAAAATATGACATAGTAATGGTTGCTCTGTTTTGGATGGTCAGTTTTTTGTTCACTAGAAAAACCTAATTAGATTGGTCTTGTTTATAGTTAGGGCTACCACTGTCCTTTCAAATTTCTCCCAGTTTATTTCTTTCTTTTCTACTCCTTCCTCTAGAATTTTGGTTTCAGTCAAAAATGAGAATTTTCAAACTAACAGATGACAATTATCTATCCTGTTTTCCAGGCTGCCATAAGTGTTGATCATAAGCCTTAACTTAAACCCTATGAAAATGATACAGTTTCAGGCCAACTGCAAACAGGCAATGAAGACACTTAGAAGGAATAATTTCTTAGGAGATTTCTAGTGGTGTAGTGTCTTCCATGAACATGACTTTGATTGTTTTAGTTTTAACCTGTTGCGCATAGGCAAAATTCAATTGTATTAGGTAGAAGGTATTAGAAGGTAGAATTGTATTAGGCAGAAAGGGGGAGAACTTACGGGTTTAGGGGAGGTGCTGGAAGTGGCATAAAGACAGGTCAGGGTATCTGTGGTGGGCTGAGGACTCAGGCTTAAAAAAATTTATGGTAGAGTGGACCCTCTTTTCACTGGGATCTAAAGGTGGCTCATAAATAGTCTTGGCATTGCAGGAGGTCCTGCATGGTTTCTGTGCCTGTGAGGCTGATAAGAGATGAGCCTAGCTCCTAGTATGATGCTGGGAGAAAACAGGGAGCTGGATGGTAAGGGCAAGGACAAGCATCTGCTGGGAAGAAGAGGATTTTTTTGACTGTCCTCAAGAAAAATGTACATGGAACTCCTTTCTTCAGGGATAGTTTGGTGGGACCATGGGGATAATAATGCTTTATGCTTTATGGTGTAATCTTGAAAATAGTATTAGAACTGCTGAGATGGCTGTGAACTGTGAGAATTAATGTGAGAATGAGAAGCTAGAGAAAGAAAAGGTGAGCTGAAGGGTTATAGAGCAAGACTTCTGGATAAAATGTAACATGCAGCAATGTGGGGCTTGCTTTCTGCAAGTGCAGTTCCATGGAGTGGTCTGTTGTACTTTTACCTATGAATTTCCTTTTCCTTTTGATCTTTTTAGACTACTGTATATCTTTATTGTTATAGTTAATCTAAAATAATGCTAGAAATAGGAGAACTACTGATATTTTTATTTAGGTGTTATCTTTCCATAGGCTTTGTGTCTGCTGTGTTATTATTGTTAATATTACTGTGATATATATATAATATTCAATATATTATATAAATATAAAAACAATATCATTGTTAATATTACAAGACTGCTGTGTCTTCAGTCTTATTTTACATAAATATACTTAATCTGAAGTTGCCCTTTTGAATAAGTGTGTGACTGCAAACTATAGTTTTATGTTCTAAGTGTGGTGATCCTTGCTTGACCTAACTTTCATATCCAAAGAACTGAATTCATTGCTGTATTAACATAAGTTTCTCCTGAGAATCTATAAATTAGGTAATCAATTAATATAGACATCTGTGACCAAGAAGATCTAAAACTCTGCAAATAGAAGAAAACTTTGAAGGGGATATGCAAAAAGACATGCGATCACTCCTAATATCCATAGAGTCATAGAATGGTTTGGGTTGGAAGTGACCTTAAAGATCATGTAGTTCCATCCCCTGCATCCTGGGCAGGGGTGGGACCCATTTATTGTTTATTTAGTTTGTTAAAGGGGGAAAATATATTAACGTGGACTATGATTTTAGTCCTTGAGGTATTTCCCTGCTACCAGTTCACTGTATTTTCCAATAAAATGAAATAAATTACTTTAAAAATGGATTGTGAGTCTTTATGGCTACTACAGCCAATATTGTGAGCAATGCTATGTGGCTTATTAAAGCTGATGTTTATGATAGCTCAGCTTTTGTGGTTTCCTGTACGAGTATGCTTTCTCTGTGAACACTGAAAAGATATGAAACTCCAGGTGGTTGACTGTAATTTCATTCTTGATGATGAATGGTTCTCTTTTAGAGTAATCTAAAAGTAAAAATATTCCCTGTCTGATTCTATTTTTCTTTCTCCAGAAATGGAGTTCACTTTAGTGAACAGTAGAAATAAAATATGTGACACATTATTAGATTGTAACTCATTGCAAAGTAATAGATAATTGAATGGCAGCTGTGAAAATCTGAAACATGGTTTGAATCTGTCAGGAGGGGAGGGAGATGAAGTAAATCCAAAGGATGTATCTGCACTCCCTCATACTCTTCGCTAAAAATTTGCTTGTGAGTTCCAAGAATTTGGAGTACAGCTGGTCTTACAGTACAATGAAGGAATGCCTTTTCCTTGTGTGAACATGTGACAGTTTATGATACTGTGAATTCACTAGTTTATTTACCTAAACATACTATACTAGAGTATATATTATTAGTGTTGTCCCATCATGATTGTCTTTATTTCTATTCAATTTTTGATTATTCCCTTATTAAAATTTCCATTTTCTGCTTCTATTTCATTCTTCTGAGGCATGTGTGTGCAATGTGTAGTCTTTAAAAAGAATTACATGCAATTACCAGAGTATAAAAGATCTTGCTTACAAAGGAAATCAGTTTGATTATCAACATTTCCAAAGCATGTTTGTAAAATATGTTTCATGGAAAACTTTGTCAATGCTTAATTATTTTTCTTAATTAGTATCATAGTTAGCTCCCTGAAACCTAGTAATAATGATTTTGCATCCTAAACTACAGAGATTTTATGAATGGAAAGTTTTGATATTGTTTCAGAGCTTTTCTTTCAAGTTCACCTACAAGTACAGTAGATGTGGTACTTGAAGTTTCTTTTTTGTGGTAGCATCTTCCAACCTGTCCTGCTGCAGTGACTGGAAAAGAGCTGTTCTAAACCTAGCTTTACTAGGCTAAATAAACAGGGAGTTTGGTGCTAAAAAAAAAAACAGAGTCATGTGAAGTTTGTGTGTGTTTCAATTTTATGTAGAAGTTCTCTGAGATGATTTCAGTATTTATATATAGGTGGGCTTCCTCTGTTTCCCTCAGAGAGGTTGGGCTGGACATCTCCCTCCAGCAGAGGCAACTGTGTTTTGGTGACTGCAGAACTCCTGCCACAAGATGCAGGCAGCTCTGAATTAGATTTGTAGTTCTAGAATCCCAGAGCTCTCACCACCTGTAACATTTGCTTTGGCAAACCCTCACTCATTTTAAAAAAATAAAAATCTACATTTTCTGTTAATATTCAAATGCTGTATTAGTTTTACTAAGACAGGCATAAGATACTTTTGTATAGTGTTTCTAGTGAAAGCAGGTTACTTGCAGCTGAATTGATTTTAAATAGTTATTTGAACTTTATGTTTAAAAAATGCAAATCTACCTACCAGTGCAGAATGGAACTGAGGGGTTGTTTTTCTAGTATATATGTTCTGCCTCACATTTCATGGCTTTCTAAAAATTCCAGTTAGTGTGATGAACTTCTTACACAAAAACATAAACATATGTATAGGAAGATCAGCATTTACAGTAGACGAAGGTTATATTGAGGATATAGTTGACATATCTGGAAACACTTTAGAATTTCCCAGATGATAACTGTGGCTTGAAATGGCTGTTGCAGTTATGGAATATCACCTATACTATCAGGATTCAAAAAGAACTTTATTGCAATGCCAGAAGTAGTCTTTGTCTATAGTTTAATTTTATACTAAGTTTGAAGAAACCAGTTGGGGTACAAATGAGTTTTCTGAAAACAGTGGGTTTAACTACTGGGACGTTTTTTGAATAATTTTAAGTTGACTTTTGGATTTTAGTATTTTAATTAAGAGATGCATTTAAGTAGTGATTAAATGTAAATGTGTTTTAATTTCCCAAAAGCAATGGTGTGTGTCTTTTAGGATCAAGTCCCTCTCTCTCTCTCTCCCTATTATGTGTAATACGTATGTCTATATAAAGAAGGGAAACTGAAGGTGGAAGTTGGTTGACTAGACCATCTCTTCAATTTCAAATTTTGCCTGACTGACAGAATTTTGGATGGATCAGTTTGTTTTCAGGAGCAGCTGCTCAATACTCTAAATACCATGTAGGAGCTTGTAAATCTTTGTGCAATGCTGTAGGGAGCTACTACCTGATCCAGAGTGTCGTGGTTTAAAACCAATAACTAAGAAAATTACTTATTTCTTGCTGTGAGATATGGATTAGAACAAGAGCAAAACAGGCATAAAACTTAA
>NC_031770.1:28185243-28199572 GCF_001522545.3 Parus major
CAGCACTTCACTATACCATAATTACTCAAGTTTACACTTTGAACACTTTATTCCTCCCTAGATACTTATCATGAATTAAAGGAGTTCTTTTCAGGACTTCATTGTCCATCTCCATAGTTTTAACAGAAAGATATTTCAGCTAGATTAAAGCATCTTCTTAATTCTCTACCTTTTCTGAAGCTTCTTTCCTGTCACTGCTAGTTTATAAAGTCTCTTTTCATGTTGATCACTCTCTTTTTCCTCTCTGGATAAAAGATTAATCCACAAGTCTCATCTAGGCAATGAAAGAGTTAAAATCTTGCCCAGGCTGTTGTAGGTAGTTCTGTGGCCTCGGCCAGTGCAGGAACTGGAGCCGTCTGCGATAGAGAGTTCCTCATGGCTGCTCTGGAGCGTGTAGTCGCCGCCCCAGCATGCTGCAGGTCCAGAGTCTCTCTCTCTCCTTCTTCACTCGGCAGTTTCTAGTGAATTTAGTTACAGCAAAAACCCTGCAGCCGAGCCAGAGATCGGCTTGGCCCGGCCCGGCCCAGCCAGAGCCCGGGGAAAACCTTCCACAGAGCCCACATCTCCCGGCCGGGAGACGCGGCAGGCCCGGCCCTGTCCCCGCCCGGCTGCATGGCCTGGGCAGGGAATGGGAGGCCGGAGCTCTGCCACTCTCCACAGCCAGGAAACAAAGAGAGCCAAGAGAGCTCTGGTTTTACACTTTAAGGTAGGGTTCACAAGTTGATCCTACTTTTCAATGGCCTAAACTGCTGTCAATTCTCAGCAATGACCGATAATTGGTCAGGAGAACAGACTCCAGGCAGTTCCCAGCAACGTCAGCTTTTCTTAAAGGTAAAGTAACTCCATGACACGGTTTTATCGTTAGTGTCAATGCTCTAAAATGTGATTTTCACCATTTTTCTGTTTCCTGATCTTGCAAAAAACCTGCTGGTCTTCCTTTTATTCATCTCCACCTTCCACACACTTTAATTATTCTTAATGCCTCTGTACATGGCATACCCATCTGTTGTGAGTTCTGCAATTAATTCTTAATTAAATGGGATTAAATACTGTGTCATCAAGGTACACCGGAACAGACTTACATCTACAAAAACTGGAGGAAATAAAAATCTGAAGGCATTGACAAAGGCTGTTCTACTGGATTTGAATATTGAAGTGCTTTTCTTAGCAAATGCCACATAAGAGTTTTGGGTGGAATTTTGAGTTTGTTGCCTCTTAAAGGTAACAAACAATCAACCTGTCTTTGCCTCTTAACTGTATTTGGCTCTTGCTGGCAAAACCTTCAGCTTCTGGAACTCTGATTGAACTTTGTCTTGTCACTCCTTAAATAATATTCATTCTTAGCCTCTTGTTTTATGGAAGTCACTTGAGCTCCTTTTCCTGTAACAGTATCTTTATAAGACGTATATTGTAACAGTTGGAAGCATGACCTTGATATGGTGGGAGGGGTTGGGAATATAGCCAGTGGTCAGAACTGACTTTGTGGTGTTGCTTATTATTTCTGTGTATGTGTTGGTTTTTAGCTGTGTTCTCCATTGAGGTGTCTCTAGCGCAGTGTGAAGCTTTTTTGGCTTTTATGCAAGAACAAAAAACAGCTGTCTGTTTTAGAGGAAGCCCAGTCCTCTGACAGGTCTCCTCCCTGGGGATCTACTCCCTAAGATGAGACAAAACTGCCTAGTCATGGTGACTAAGCTGTGGACCCCTTCCTGCTTCGGGACCCTATGTTATCTCCCTGTTAACTATTGGTCATCTTATCCATGTCTCAGACCATTGGTCCTTTTCCCAATTCTCCCTTTCCCTATAAAACCCCCAACTTTTGTCCAGTTCAGTGGTAGATAATCACTGCCCCCCTTCACTGAATCCTCCATTAAAGAACTCCTGTGGAACACCACATGGTCTTCCCATCTCTCGTCTAAGTGTGGCTAGGGTAACCCCTGAATCGAACTTCTGAATGGAGCTGGCTGGGCTGATCTGAGCTGATTACAAGAGCAGAAATCACCTCTAAAAGAGCTGATCACGAAGCCTCAGGCCATGCTCCTAAGGCTTATCTCTGGCTGGAAACTGCCTGGAACTCCCTGGACAGCATTTCCTTCTCAAGACGTCTATCCAGGATTGTTGCTGGCAGAGCTGGGGGGGGGGTCCTAGAGACCCCCAGACCCAGCCACAAAAGTCTGTTTTCCAAGGAAGTACTTAACCTCAAGAAGAGTGAGTGTAGCACCCTAAGCATCATGAGATTAAAGAAGCTTTTGCATCTCTGACTATTCAGGTTAGGCAGTAGCAGTATTAAGTTCCTGAAATTATAGAGGCTAAAATTCTTTGTCTAATTTGACTTTGGTATTGTACAGTAAAATTCACTGACAATTTGTTTTCTCCTAGTGAAGGCAGCAAAGCTTCTGTGTGATCCATGAAGGAAGAATGACTAAATGCATTGCATACTTTTTAATCAGTAAATATGATAGTTGTCAGATAATGACGTGACTATTTAAGCTTACACCTATACCACAAATTTAAAAAAAAATAAATTTATGAAAAGGAGATTACTCATTTTCCTGTAGAGCTGTTGGACCTCTATTGGCAATTCTGAATGTTTGCTATGGTTTTTTATGGTTCTAAGCAGGAGGTTTTAGGAGTGGCATGAAAAACAAGCCTCTGACTGGAATTTTGGGATATAAAGTGGTGGGTTTAGGTTTTTGTAGGTTTTTAATAAAGTCTTTGGATAGAATAACCATCCATCTCCTAACTTTCTTGATTAAGGTGATAAACACTTGTGCTTTTGTTCCACTGCGATCCCTTCAGTTGTCACAGAACATAATTTTGGATAAGATCTTACCAGAGCCCAAATAATTTAAAGCTGTTTCTCTTAGGAATGCTTTCAAGTGATAGTTTTAGAAAACTAGTTGATGGGAAGATGGTGTTGAAATCCTGGGTTATCAGAATCTTCCATGTCATTGTGGCTTCAGTCCTGTAAAATATCAAAATAGGGATTTTTTTTTTTAGCTTAAACAAAACAGAAGTGTTAAGTCAACAAAGTAATCACAAATACACTGGTAATAAGAGGAAACCTTGCTGTTAAACTCAAGTAGAACTGCATTCTTAAAAGCTTTTAGGATACTCCTGGAAAAAGGATCAATTGTGCAGAAAAATACATTGTGCTATACCTATTGTTCTAGGCCTTATTCCAAGCAGCAGAACTGAGTGACTTTCCTGGTTTGTATTGTTGCTATAATTGTTATTGCTTTATTTGGATAATATTTTCTGTTTCCTTTTATGACTGATAAAGAATTCTGAACACTTATAACTAAGCATCAGGTGTTAAAAGTGACTTTGAATAAGAATGGGCTTAGTTTATGTGTGTTGTATTAACTGTGAAAGAAACCTTTTCGTAACAGTCACACACAATCTGTAAGGTGCATCAAACACTCAACAAAGAAATGTTCTACTTGTTGCCTACTTGGAATAATTACTTCATAAGGATGCAATGTATCTCAGTTTGAGTTTAATCTGTTGTATCTGCTCAAGGTACTTAGCTAAAAATCTGCTGTAAAAGGGAACATGCTGTATTCAGCTGTGGTTGCTGTATACTCAGTTCCACTTACTAATTTCCAACCATAAGTCTCAGCACAGCCTCTTTGAATAGGGCAGTATGATTTTAAGCAAAACACTTAGCAGTATCCTTGGTCCTGGAAACTTTTCAAGATGGTGATTCTTTGATATTTTGGTAAGTAAAGCAGTGTGGGAAATCTTGTGGTATTACCATTAATCATCTTTTGAAGACTAAGACATATCACTGGTCTGAGCATCAGAGCATTAATTCCTGCTTCAGTCGCTTTCTTATGTAAAATACTGATTACTTAGATTAATAAATGAAAACCAGTGTAATATTTTTCCATTAATAAAGAAGGAGATAGCACACCCATATATCATGAGATAGAGTCAGTTTATGATACTAATTTTCAACACCAGGTATTATTCTATGTGCTAATTCCCTGTAAAGAAGGGACAACAAGTAATCTTTAAAAAACTTTGTTACAAGTAATTCCTCTTCAAGTATTACAATTGTGTGGACCACAATAAGGAAAAGGATCACATTTCCAAAAAACAAAAGCCTTACATTTTGGAGAAGACAGAGGTCATGTTTCAGAGTCAATTATATATATACAGTTTTAAGAGGTTCTGTGTGAAGGAAATTCAAGCAGGAGATAATGTTGATAGCCAGGCCATTACTGGGGTCCTTCTGTTGAAATAAAGTCACGCATAGACTCCTACATGTATCAAAGTTTTGGTTTGCCTCAGGAGTTTTGTTCTTTTGCTAAAGAGCAAAAGAGCATCTTTTTTATTCTAAAGAGAAACTGCCCCCTTTCAAATGTATGCATATATTTCTGCTTGGTTGCCCAGCCTACAGTTATTGAAGTATCGCAGTTATCTTGTGCAGCCCAGCCAGAGCAATTTGGGGGGGAAAAAGGTAATACTGTCACTTTCTGTAATTTCTAGACCAATAAAATAAAAAATATCTCTAGTGCAGTATAATAATATAGGAAAAGCACTTAGTATTGCTTTTAGGGACATTCACCATTAAATAAGGCTTTTATTTTAATGTTAAAGAATATTATACTTTCCCTAAGTATTTCCAAATGGCCCGTTGTGCTAAAAGAAACGATTGTAGGTTATTTGCAAGATCAGAAATTTTTGTTTCTATTGAAAAGCTAACAGCAGTGTAATTTTGATGGTATTTCAGAATTATCTCAGACTGTGACCTGTGATACTTTGAAAGAAATTTTCATTAAATATTAAGTGATGTTGCAGGGGTTTTATATTGCCTTTTTTTTTTTTTTTGTATGCTTCCTATAATTTGCCTTCTACTTGTTGTAAGCCAGAGAAATTATTTGGAAGTAGCTAGTAATGTCCATATAACTGTTAAATTCATCCACAGCCATTAAAACACCCTAACAGTGGGCACTCCCATTGTGCTGTTCTCACCTATGGAAAAAAGTGCAATTTGGAAAATAATTATATTCTCTTGTTTCTGTTGCACTAGGGGTCCAATCTTTTGTATTCTTAAAGTGATTTTACTCCCGGTGAGACTGGTGATGCTCCCTATTCTTAAGTTACAGTTTCTTAACCTTAAGAAAGGTTAACCTTAACCTTTCTTAAGCTCTTAATATAAGATTTTCTTAGATAAGCCCTACCTAGATGAAATTTAAAAATAAGTAGTACAACCATTAAATCAAAACATATTTCAACTTTGCTGCTGTTCTCTGGCATGCTTTATTCCCTTTCATATTTGCATCATCACCAGGTTTCACAAAGCATTATTTTTTTACCATCATCAATCTTTCAATAAAACATGAAGTATTATTGCAGCAGAAGAAAACCAAGTCAGGGCATTCATCCTGGATGAAGCAAGATGTGAACGAATCTTTTTTTTGAAACTTGCTTTCCATTCAAGTCTGCACCTACCTGAGAGTAGATAATTTATAGCTGAATTTTGTCTTTCTAGATTTCTTCTCATGGTGCTCTGACCAGATGTTGCAAAAAGCTTTCTAAGGCAAAGATAAGACATGTATTTCTTCCTTTTGAAATTTCTAATTTCTGTAGTGATTGAAAAAATATGGTGTATTCTTGATCAATCAGTGTAGGCTGTTAACTGCATGTGGATCTTAATTGTATCTGTCTTAGATTCTAGCTGCACACAAGTAGTTTGCTTATGTTTTCTAGTATTTTTGTGGAAAATTTTAGCTAATTAATCTGTAGTTTTATGGTTGATTCTTTTTGAGGAAGGTACATGCAGGTACAAATTTGTCTGTAGTAAATGTAGCTCACTGAATATAAATAGTCTGAAGTTAGTGTATATGGTTTTCATAACTTGCAAGTGGAAAGAGGAAAAGAGACTGTAGAGTCAGCACCAGGGAGAAATGGCTCTCTGAACTGTTTTGAATATGTGAGTGAGAATTAAGATTGTTCCATTTGCCCTGATGCCTCTCCTGCAGTGTGACAGAGCTGCAGGAGTTATGATGTTGCTATTGACAAGGTAGGATCAGAATTTTTGACAGTTTTCTGGCCTACCTATCTTGCTGCTTTTGGCTGTGTTATAGCCCAGTAAATGTGGGTTTTGTTTCAATATTTTGTCAGTGTCATGTGTTGGAGCTCTACCAGTGATATGATATTTAAGTTTAGGCAAGTTATTTTACCTTCATCTGCCTTACCATTCAGTATTTTTCCTGGAGTTGAGCAGTATGATTTTGATTTTTGGCTTGCAGCAATTGTGCTGGGCCTATGAACAATTCTCAATAATATTAGACTGGTGAGAAGATTCAGGGATATCAGGATCCCTAGAAACATAAAGCAATGAACTTCTAAGGACTTCCAGTATTTTTGCTCCTGGGACTCATCATATACCCAGCAGCCCATAGCAGAGACCATTCCTGCCAGTGAAATAATGTGTCCCTGTTTCTCCTTTTGCAGCTGAGATCTTGAGATTTTTTATTTGTGAAATTTTGTCTATGTCTTAAAAGCTACAAAGAAGATGATCTTGTCTGGCCTAGGCATTAAACAGTTTTCCAGTGACTTTTCTGTTCATGAAATGGTCACTTGCAACCATGAGGCCTGGCTGCTGTTCCTGTGCTCCAGGTAAACAGGAGAGTCACATACCAAAAACATACATGCTTAGTTGTTATATCCTCTGATAGCTGATTCTGAAACTTGCCCTCTTGAACCCTACTGATAGACTTTTCCACAAGGGAAAACATTAATGTTATAATAGGTAAAAAATTAGTAACTGTTGGTGGTTTAAAAGGAAGATTGATTCCAGTTATATGGTGGCAGTGATAAGAGAGCAGGTAACCATGCTACTGTGACATACAGTTGTGACTTGCAAAATTGTATACAAAGCAGAGAACTTGATGGCTTTCACTGACTGATTGATCGCATTCTGATAACACATTCAAACCAGAGCATTTTGCATGTATGTTTTCTTTATAAAATGGGAGAGAGTTGGCAGAAACCCTAACATTTATGCTGTTGTGAGAACTGCTGCTCAAAAGAGAATGGACCTCCTGCATCTTTCCCACTTTTTCTTCTTTGTCAGAATCATATGGATGGGTATTTCTAGTAGTCACAATATCTTTACTATTAGTCATTTGTATCCTGTAGAATAATGCTACTGTTTGCTACCATCTGTAACTGCTTAGCATGTTATTTCTATTCTTGTCTTCATTTTTAGCTGCACATCATTGACCCCAGGACCCAGCTGCGATCGTTTTAAGCTACATATCCCTTATGCGGGAGAAACACTCAAATGTAAGTTCAAAAATCTTGCAGCTGCATCTTTGCTTTTCTTTCAGTGTTCTGTGTCTCGCTGATTTTCCAGTGTGTCTAACTTCATGAGTTTTGAGATACATGTGTTTGTTGTTTTCTCTTAAGCTTCAGTTCCAAGAACACACAACTGTCAAGAATATGTAATATTTAAGATAGGTTTAAAGGCTTCTGTGAGACTACAGTTTTGAAAAATGAGTATTAAAATGAGTATTAAAAGCTGAAAGTTGCAACCTATACAACTTACCCCTCTGGTATTTCTAATAAAATGTTATGTCTAAGACAATCTCATGACTGTTTTTAAATTCATTTATAAGATATATATGTTTTGTGTTGTTTCTTTCTGTCTCTTTTAGGAGTAATTCTTTATTAAGCTCCAATATAAGATGCTATAACCTCCAATAAGATGTTAGTCTGCTATTTTATTAGGTATCTTTAAACAATTGACCAGATTAGAGAAATGTGAGTTTGATTTTTCTGATTTAGTGGTATTGCTAAATCATCTTTATGCTTAGAGAACCTGTAGACAGCTAGTTCATTGCCCACTCTTAGTGTGTGTTCTGTTTGTCTTAGTTTGTGTGTTGTTTCAAAGGTTTAAAATAAAATTTGCTTTTGTATATTTTTAGAAGGTAACATTTTCTAAACACTTGAACTGCTGAAAAATAGTTGTGTTGTTTTTATCTCTAACAACTGAAAAATGGGAGAGGTTGAAGAATTTCAAATAAAGTAAAATTCAAAGCTTGGAATTTATAGTTTTAGGGCAAGTCTAGTAAAACCATGCCTAAAGTACTATATCTAGTTCTGGTCTGTCTGTTACCAGAGCAACATGGAGATATTGCCAGGAGTACAGCAAAAGACTGCAAAGATGACCAAGAACTGGAGGATTTGTTGTATGGGGAAAGGCCAAAATAGCTGGGGCTTCTTAAGAAAAGAAGGCTCAGGGCAAATCTTACCAATGTTTATGAATACCTGATGGGGATAAATGAGGAAGCCTGGCTCTTCTCAGTGGCAGTCACCAAAGGGAAACTGTCACAAATTGAAATGTAGAAAATTCCATTCAAACACAGTAACAATTATTTTGCAAGGGTGGTCAAAAAGTGGAACAGATTGCGCTCAGAGCTAGTGTAGTTTGTGTGTCTCCATCCTTGGGGCTATTCAGAACCCAGCTGGACATGACCCTTTAGCAATCTCCTATGTTTGCCCTACTCTGAGCTGAGGGATTAGACCAGGCAGTCTGTTATGTTGAGTGTGGAGACAGGAATGTGAAAAGAAGATTCTGAGGTTCATGCAGTAACAGTTTTCTTGTATTGTCAGGCAGCTCCCTTTTATAGGGCTTTCAAATTTCCCATGCTTACAGACATGATTGGACAACGATTTCAAGTCCGCCCAACTCACTGGCCAATGATATGGGTACATCCATGCTTCAAAGGGATTGGCTGAGGTGTCCATGGAGCTAGGCTAGTTTAGATGATCCCTGTTAAGCCAAATTATCTGTGCAGTTTATAGACAAGCTATAGCTGTCATAAGTCTCCAGTGGTGCTGACCAGCCTTAGCTATGCTGTGAGTTTGTGAAACTATGCTGTCTGGAGGAGCAGGTACATGGTGTTAACAGAAATGGTAAGCATTAACACTATGCTTAGATAGTGTCCCTTTAGGCTGCATCATACACATGCTGTAGCTCTCCAAGACATTTTAAGTACTAAGAATTTTATTCTATTCTTTCTGCGTTTTTTGGGGGGGGGTTTGTTGGTTTTTTTTGGGGGGGGGGGGGTTGTTTTTTTTTGTTTGTTTGTTTGTTTGTTTTTGGTTTTTTGCTGTTTTTTTTTTTGGTTGGTTGATTTTTATACATTATGTCATGCACTGGAAGTCCTTATCCTTTATGAATGGAAATCGACACAATTAAACTCCTTATATTCTAGAAGTACGTTAAAGCTTCATATGGCACCTCTGAGGAAAGGGAAAGTTGTCTTTCCCAGAAGTTAATCAGGAAGCTTACTGATGTGTTCAAGAGAAGAGCCAGGCTCATGTATCAGTCTACAATAGCTATTTTGACTTTTCTAAACATATGAAATTATGGCTCAAGAGGCTTACTAATTATTCTTTCTCAAATAAAATCAGAAGATTTAAGTCCTAGCTAGTGATTATTTTAAGACAAAAGAAGTGGTTCTGAATTTTTTCAGAAGTCTTCTAAGTAATGGCTGTATTGTATGAAGCCAATGGCCCTCCCAGGTAGAACACTTATGTTAAAAATTGTTAAAATGTATAACAAACTGAGCCTGTTGAGTCTTGATATGTTCTGCAATGTGTAGTAGATTCCACTTGAATCTTGTTTGATGACTATGATCAAGTCAAAGTAAGTTTCACAGGATGACATGCTTTACAGAGTGGTATAATTTTCTGTGGGACCATTTTATCTTGTGTTTTTATCAAACAGGGCAATGTTTGTATATTCTGAGAGATGTCTTATTTCAAGCAGAGGCTGAAGCTGTTCCTAATTTATAAAGGAAAATGGATAGACTAAAATGTCCATATGCAAGTGCACAGGCATAAAGGCTATGCCTTTATATAAGGCCTGTATTCATATAGTGAATGACTGTAGTCCAGTTAAAGTACCTAGAAATATACATTATATTTCAGTATCAAGAAATCTGGGGGGGGTTTTCTCCAGTGTTCTTATATTTTTTATATCACATGCACAATTAAACAAAAAAAAACCCAAAAACTACTGAGCATGTTATATATTTTAACGAAGAAAACCGAAAACGCTGTAAACAAGTCTATCTTGTTCAGAGATTTCTAACAATAGCTGTGAATTCAAGTAATAATAATCCCCCACATTTCAGTAGTACATGTTTGAAAATGCTGTGAATCATTAAGTCTCACAGCATGTGGAATAGTGATGTGAGCAGATTCAAGAAAGCTTTAATAATTTTATGTTTAGATCTGTAATGATGGCAGGGGAAGACAGCCATGGTGTCATGGAGGTCTTTAGATACTTTGTTGTAGGCTGTTGTTAGATATGTTATCTTTCAAGGGCAGAATATTTCTGCAAAGGAAAGTTGCGAAATCTGCTGGAATAAAAAGATTGGCTGAAAGTGTTCACAGTCTCCAGTGAATGGGCTTCAGATGTGGTACCAAATACAGGCTGAAGTTTATAGTTCCTTTGTGGTTTGTGTTACATCCTCTTTGCAACAGATTAGGTCTTCATGTGCCATCAATCATAACTGCTGCCACTGCACAGGCACCCTTGTAGCAATCCCAGTGTGTTGGAAACTGTTGGTGTGCAGCTTTAGGAAAGTGTAACTGCACAATGCAATCCTGTTTTCCAGAAGATGAGAATTCACAGCTTCTTGAAAAAGGAGAAAATGTACTTGCAGGCAAGGCTAACTACCTGTAGTGTAAAATATTGCTTTGTAAACTTGTGTAGGAGCAAACATGTGACTTCAGAATGGCTTGTTAACTGTTTAATTGGATTTTTTTAAGATGTCATGTTCACGTTACTTTTGCATGTATGCAGAGCTGCTGGAATGTTACACTGAACAGTTACTCAACTCCAGCCAGGGAACTTGGAGATACCCACAGAAAATACTGTGCCAGTGTTCAAGATAAATTAGTTTGTCATAGTAATTGTCTTCCATCACACTTCAAGCTTTCAGAGAGGCACTTTTACTGTATTTTCCTCTGTAAGGGAAACAATTTTTTGGTTTGTTTTAATGGTGGGAGTATTTAGAAAACTTGAACCTAGTCTTGCTAGACTGTCAGTTTAAACTGAGATGGCCATATTGTTTTTATTAGTTCATCCAGTACTCAATGTTGTTGCATTAAACTCCATGCTTTTCTCTGTATTTGAGTTTTTCAGAATTCTTAATTGGAGTTTTAGTTACAGGAAGACTGTCTGTAACCCTGTAAGAGGTTCAATCTGTGTTTCCAGGACAAAACTTGCTTTGTGTGATATGCAGAAGCATCCTTTATTGCTAACTGGACCATAGTATCTGCTTAGAAAACTTAGAAATTCTTTCTGAGGAAATATTTGTGTACTTGGAGGTGAAGTGTTCTGTAACTCTTGCAGATATATCAGTCTTAGTGGATAAAACATCAATGCAGATATCAGCAGAAATTGTCAGAATAAGCAGAGATATAAGCTGCAATTGCCTTTATAATTAAAATATGCCATTTAGAATCAAATTACAATTTTTTTCCAGAAAACCTTGTAATGTCTTGGGTTTGGCTTTCCTTTTTCACTCAAGCTTTTGTTGCTACTTGCTAAGGAATCTGACTTTTTTCTTTTTCTTTGCTCTTCACATTTTCTTTTTCAGGCACTGATGCCTCCTTGCTTCTCTGACCTTGAGTGCTGTCATCTGGAATTTCACAGTGATTAAACAATATGTTGCCCTTGCAGTGCTACTGTTCTCTGTGGCCTCTTGAATTCTAGTATTTTCATCTTCTGTCTGATTTTCACTGTTTTTATGTTAGTGGATTGTAGCTCTGGGTTCTACTGCCACCACTTTGGTTTCCTTGACCTTTACGAACATTTCCTTTGTCTCATTTGAAACTCAGTTTTTAATTTTTTGCTTCTGATTCTGAAGAGGCTTACTCTTTTTAGTTATGGGCCTTAAAGGAGGAAATCAGTCTTGCTGCCTAACCAGTCTAAGAATATTGCCCATAATACATGGTACAAAATTTCTTGGTTTTATTCTTGTGATGGAACTCTTTCAGTGATTTCATTCCAGTCTTCCTGTGGATTTCTATTTTAAGAAAATAACTAAGAACAAACAAAAAGATAAATATAGAGAATAGCCCGATCTCCTTACTGCCTCTTTAAAAGCTGCTTTGCCAAATTATTTGCTAAACACTTGTTTATTGTGCCAATAAACAATTGTAAGAATTATTTTTCAAGTTACTGTAAGTTTTAAGATTCTCATAAATATGTTGCTGCGATGCATGTGTTAATGTTTTTTATACCATTAGGTAATTTTACACAGGCTGTATTTTGGTTGAGGCTCTTATGGGAAGGACTTTCTGGTTGCTGGAATTCAGATTATACTTAGGTGTTATTCTTATCTATATGATAAATGTTGTTTTGCTGGGTCATGCAACTTACCAAAGATTTTTCCAGGCAGTATGTTGCCTGAAGTTTGTCTGAGTCTTGCTTTACGTGGCAGGAGTAATTAATCTTTTTCCTCGGTAACCTATTAATGAATGTACCTAATGGGAGTGTAAAGAGAGAGTCTAATCTTATACTTATTTCTTCTTTGAATACAAATTTTACAGCAATTTCTTCCCCTTTTAAATAATAATTTTCCTCTTATTTGGGTTCTTTGTTCACTTTTTCTTACGTTCTGGACTTCTCTCGAGCAAGTAATTTACAGAAGATTTTGCAGTTTTAAATGAGTGTATTTCTTCATCAAGGGAAGTGACCATAGAAGTATGATGAAGTGTGGACTTACAGAGGCTTAAAAAATGTTACATTAGGTCTTCACAGTGGTATTGCCATAGTGCCTTGTTACCTTGCTCTTTCCTCCTTTTTTCTCCTGTTTGTGCTGCACATACTGGTGATGGTCTCAGATCCATTTGCTTGAATCTATTTATCCTTTGCCTTCACCTTTCCTTTTCTCAACTACCCAGTGTCTCTGCTTTAATTTCTCCAGAGTTGCCTGGCTTTAATTTATACCAATATCTTATCCCATCTTGAATTATCTGTTGTTCTCCTAGAACCAAGATTTCTGAGAAAGCAGTTGCCCAGCTACATAACTGCAAGTTACTGAGCTTATCTTGATGCCTTCTTGCTTAGCTTGGAATCCACTTTACTTAATGCTACTCCATTTTTGCAGGTTTTCCCACTTTACAAAATAATATATTTTCTGTAGTCTTACAGCTCTTTTTTTTCCCTCCTACAGCTGCATTTGTCAGTTGAAGTTAAAGGAAAAAAAAAGGACCCACACCTGCAACCCTTTGTCCAAGAATGAAATTAACATCCTGCAAATTCTTTCTATTTCTGTCTTCTGTTGGAAAAGTGGGACTTTATTCGCTAACCTAATCATAGGTGTCTGGACTCTGAAGTACCCAAGGAATACCTTGCTTGGCCATTTCAGCTTCTGATCCACAGGGCACTGGTGTCTCTGAAAACCGTAGCTGCCATAAATGTGCCCTGAGGCATTTAAAATGAGACTAAACAATTTGGTTTAATAAGCTGCACCAAGTTTATGGAAAATTGGTCTTTCACAGCTTTGAATGCAATGGAGCAGCTAGAAATTCTTCTGGAGTGTCATAGAGGTGCTGAGAAGTTGATTTGTCTTTTTCTAATGCAATCCAATAATTTTTTTTCAAACCATCCCTCCATTATGAGATGATTTTGAGTCTTTAAGATGACTTTTCTGCCTTTCCTTTTCTGATATATTGATTTGCTCATCAAGTCAGAAATTAAGATCAAAAACATCCTTTACTTGTGAGAAGAATAGCCTGTCAGCAGTAGTACCACAGCAAAACAGAATTACTCATGTATCTTTTTCAGTAGTAGTAGTTTCATATTTAACAAGTTTTACTGTTATTTCAGGAACTAATCTTTCTTGACAACCAATTAGAAAAGGATTCTATAGGTATTATATTACTGTTTTTGATTTAATGCCTGCAGAGCAAATTCTTTAGTGTGGAATCCAGTGACAAGGATTCCAGGCAGGTCTGCATTTAGTTTATTTAAATCTTTTCATACTGCTGACTGCACTGACTTAGTATCTTGGTTGCAGGTTGTAGTGAGTAACTGATTATTTTTGTATCTGTAAAGACAATTAAAACTGATTGGTTTAAGTAAGTATTTGTTAACAGAAGAGACTGTTCAGTGGTTCTTGTCTGCAGTTTTTGTGGTGTTGGGTGTTAGGTGTCCTTCCTTTCTTTCCTTCTCCTATAGAATTTTCCCCATTAGTTTGAGGGAACCTGTCTGCTGGTACTTACTGTGTGCTTGAGAAGACAAATAGTTTGGCTGGGCCAGGGAGAAGGGGGGCAGGTAAAAGGGAGGGGGGTA